>NC_135900.1:5912659-6016260 GCF_964194155.1 Cetorhinus maximus | reverse complement strand
GTGTGTAAATGAAAGACAGTGAGAGAGAGGAAAGTGTGTAAATGAGAGAGAGAGAGAGGAGAGTGTTTAAATGAGAGAGAGAGAGAGGAGAGTGTGTAAATGTGAGAGAGAGAGGAGAGTGTGTAAATGAGAGAGAGAGAGAGGAAAGTGTGTAAATGAGAGAGAGAGAGGATAGTGTATAAATGAGAGCGAGAGAGGAGAGTGTGTAAATGAGAGACAGAGTGGAGAGTTTGTAAATCAGAGAGACTGAGAGGAGAGTGTATAAATGAGAGAGAGATAGGAGAGTGTGCTAATGAGAGACAGAGAGAGAGGAGACTGTGTAAATGAGAGAGAGAGAGAGAGAGAGAGAGGAGAGTGTGTAAATGAGAGAGAGAGAGAGAGAGGAGAATGTGTAAATGAGAGAGAGAGATAGAGGAGACTGTGTAAATGAGAGAGAGAGAGAGAGAGGAGAGTGTATAAATGAGAGAGAGAGAGAGTGGAGAGTGTGTAAATGAGAGAGAGAGAGAGGAGAGTGTGTAAATGAGAGAGAGAGGAGAGTGTGTGAGAGAGAGAGAAAGAGAGAGAGGAGAGTGTGTAAATGAGAGAGAGAGAGAGAGGCGAATGTGTAAATGAGAGAGAGAGAGCGAGAGAGCGGAGTGTGTAAATGAGAGGGAGAGAGAGAGGAGAGTGTGTAAATGAGAGAGAGAGAGAGAGAGGAGAATGTGTACATGAGAGAGAGAGAGCGAGAGAGCGGAGTGTGTAAATGAGAGGGAGAGAGAGAGGAGAGTGTGTAAATGAGAGAGAGAGAGAGGAGAGTGTGTAAATGAGAGAGAGAGAGAGAGGAGAGTGTGTAAATGAGAGAGAGAGAGAGAGGAGAATGTGTGTGAGAGAGAGAGAGAGAGGAGAGTGTGTAAATGAGAAACGGAGAGAGGAGAGTGTGTGATTGAGAGAGAGGAGAGTGTGTGAGGGAGAGAGAGAGAGGTGTGTGAGTGAGATAAAGGAGAGTGTGTGAGGGAGAGAGAGGAGAATTTGTAAATGAGAAAGGGAGAGAGGAGAGTGTGTTAGTGAGAGAGAGGAGAGTGTGTGAGGGAGAGAGCGGAGAGTGTGTGAGTGAGAGAGAGGAGAGTGTGTGAGTGAGAGAGATAGAGAGGTTAGTCTGTAAATGAGAGAGAGAGGAGAGTGTGTAAATGAGAGAGAGAGAGAGAGAGAGGAGAGTGTGTAAATGAGAGGGAGAGAGAGAGGGGAGTGTGTAAATGAGAGAGAGAGAGAGAGTGTATAAATGAGGGAGGGAGAGAGAGTGGAGAGTGTGTAAGTGAGAGAGAGAGGAGAGTGTGTAAATGAGAGAGAGGAGAGTGTGTAAATGAGAGAGAGAGGAGAGTGTGTGAGAGAGAGAGAGAGAGAGGAGAGTGTGTAAATGAGAATGGGAGAGAGGAGAGTGTGTGAGTGAGAGAAAGGAGAGTGTGTGAGGGAGAGAGAGGAGAGTTTGTAAATGAGAAAGGGAGAGAGGAGAGTGTGTGAGTGAGAGAGAGGAGAGTGTGTGAGGAAGAGAGCGGAGAGTGTGTGAGTGAGAGAGAGGAAAGTGTGAGTGAGAGAGAGGAGAGTGTGTGATTGAGAGAGAGAGAGAGAGAGGTGAGTCTGTAAATGAGAGAGAGAGGAGAGTGTGTAAATGAGAGAGAGAGAGAGAGAGAGTGTGTGTAAATGAGAGAGAGAGAGAGAGAGAGAGAGCGGAGTGTGTAACTGAGAGGGAGAGAGAGCGAGGAGAGTGTGTAAATGAGAGAGAGAGAGAGAGAGGAGAGTGTGTAAATGAGAGAGAGAGAGTGGAGAATGTGTGAGAGAGAGAGAGGAGAGTGTGTAAATGAGAAAGGGAGAGAGGAGAGTGTGTTATTGAGAGAGAGGAGAGTGTGTGAGGGAGAGAGAGGAGAGTGTTTAAATGAGAAAGGGAGAGAGGAGAGTGTGTGAGTGAGAGAGAGGAGAGTTTGTGAGGGAGAGAGCGGAGAGTGTGTGAGTGAGAGAGAGGAGATTCTGAGTGAGAGAGAGGAGAGTGTGTGATGGAGAGAGAGAGGAGAGTGTGAGTGAGAGGGAGGACAGAGTGACCGTGTGCATCTGTGAGAGAGAGGTGAGTATGTAAGTGAGAGAGAGGAGATTGTGTGAGTGAGAGAGAGGAGAGTGTGTGAGTGAGAGAGAGGAGAGTGTGTGAGTGTGAGAGAGGAGAGTGTGTGAGTGCGAGAGAGGAGAGTGAGTGAGTGAGAGCAAGGAGAGTGTGTGAGTGAGAGAGAGGAGAGCGTGTGAGTGAGAGAGAGGAGAGTGTGTGAGTGAGAGCAAGGAGAGTGTGTGAGTGAGAGAGAGGAGAGCGTGTGAGTGAGAGAGAGAGGTGAGTGTGTGAGTGAGTGAGAGGAGAGTGTGTGAGTGAGCGGAAGAGGGATAAGAGGGTGTGTTGTTGTATGTTGTTGTATGTTGTTGTATGATGTTGTATGTTGTTGTTTGATGTTGTATGTTGTTGTGTGATGTTGTATGTTGTTGTATGATGTTGCGTGTACCTGCATGTTATTGTAATGTAAAGGTGCTGATCAGAGCGAGGATTAACCTAGGCCTGTAGAATAGCCCCACCCATGGTATGAGGTATAAAGTCACATGGCAATAGACGGAGAGAACAGGTTAGAGAGAACATTCTGGAATCAGCCTGAATGGAGGTAACAGCACCAAGAACAACAATAACCTGGGACCCAGTTAAAGGTTAACAATAAATGGTTCATGTTTAAATACACAAGTCTCCAGATCTGTGCATTGCAGATATAGGGCCCGGGTTCTGCTGGACATTTAATACATGGAAATGACGCATGGGGTGGAATTCTATCGGGGTGGGGGTGGGTATTGCTCACCCCCACTGGCAGCTGAGTAGTTCCAACAGTGCCAGAGCTCCATAGTGCCAAGGAAAGGATCCATGGCAACTGGGCTTAGAGGTAAGTCTGGGGTTCTAGGTCAGGGAGGGTCTGTGTGAGGACCCTAGGGATGTGGATGGTCAGGTTTTGGAGGGCTGGGGAGAGGCCACAAAACAGGGGGTGGTGGGGGGGTGTGGGTAAAACCTCAGGGTGTGCCCCTGATGGGTACAGGGCATCACCGAAGGTGGTAACCTCCCCATTCCTTCCCATCTGTTCACCTGAGATGGTGAAGTAGCTGTCTGGCCTCCTTCCTCCCGTGTTCCCTAGCTGCACATATTATTGTGGTGGAGGTGGAAACACGCCCTTACATGGCCATTGATTGGCCAGTTAAGAGCCTAAATAGGCCTTAGAGCAGAGGCTGGCTGGATGATGCCTTACCTACCCATCGTATTATGAGAGACATCTTGGGGGTGGGCAGGAAGGCAGTGGGCTAGCCACTCCCCCTAATTTATGTACCCCCCCAGCCTGCAAGTAGGCCAGCTTGGGCAGTGGGGATGGGGGGAGGGCTGTAAAATTCTCCCATGATATAATTAATACACAGATTAACCAGCAAATTCAAGACATCCAGTGTTATGCCGTGAGCTGCAAATCTCCAGAACAACATCTTAGTCTTATCCTCCGTGTTATTTTGAAGAACTTGCTGAGATTAATTGCCTGTTAAATACACCACAGAAAAAAAGTTAGAGCTCAGAATTAAGAGTGTAAGGTACCCATCAGGCATCTGAGGGAACAGGGCAAGCCAAGCAATTGTGAAATTAATAGCACATGTACTGAGAGTCAATGTAATTCAATGTCAAATTAGATGCAGAAAGAGAAATAAAACGAAGGGAAGAGAGATTAATTTTTATTCATTCATGGGATGTGGACATCGCTGTCTGGGCCAACAATTCTTGCCCATCCCTAGTTGCCCTTGAGAAGGTGGTGGTGAGCTGCCTTCTTGAACCGCTGCAGCCCATGTGGTGTAGGTACACCCACAGTGCTGTTAGGGAGGGAGCTCCCGGATTCTGAAGGAACGGCGATATATTTCCAACTCAGGATGGTGAGTGGCTTGGAGAGGAACTTGCAGGCGGTGGTGTTCCCATGTGTCTGTTGCCCTTGTCCTTCTAGATGGTAGCAGTTGTGGGTTTGGAAGGTGCTGTCCAAGGAGCCTTGGTGAATTCCTGCCGTGCCTCTTGTTTAGCTTTAAAGAGAGAGGAAAAAGAGACAGAAAGGAAAAGCTAACAAAAAGGAACTTTTAATTCTGACATTTTTAAAATCACCAACAATAATAAACTTAAGGAACGAAACTCCACACTTGTCATATCTAATTTTCAGTGCCAGAGAGGTTGATTGGCAGTAATTAAGAGTTAGTACTTTGTTAAAAAGTGTACTTAGACTGAAATGGACAAGATTTAATTTTCTGCGAGGAGTTTAGTTCATGCACCACCATGTAAATACAATTTCACATCCTCCAACGTGTTTCAACAGTATACAAAAAGCGAGATGCTGCTTTTGTGATAGTAACAGCAAAATGGTACAACCTGAACAACAGCTTTTGGATTTTTGAGTTTGGCTGGGAAGGCATCTGCCCTTTGCATGACGCTTCTGTGCTATTTGCACATAAGTAAACATGAGCGCCGATAGCCTCACTGTTATCTCGATTGGGCTATCTGAGCCGAGTGTTAACTTCTGTTTGGCCGCCAATCACGGGCTGGTCCCCTACCAGCAGGACATCAGAGCACCATGCGATTTCTGAGCAGCACTACACTCTGAGCGATGCTCCGAGATGAAGGATTAATTGGGACGATCAGCTTGATCTTGGATTCTGAGCTGGGTCTCTCAGGATTCCTGCAATTTCAGACTGGAGGCAAGAGGTTCGGAATGAACGAAACCCGCGTTTAAACCTGCAACTCCAGCCTTATTGACTTTTCATAAGCCAGACTGCCCTAGGCTCTCTGCATCTGCTTTTCCACAAATACTAACACCCTTTGATGGGTCCCTGCCAACCATTCTGAGCTGCTAAAATCTCCTCACTTCCTAGGCTCAATGTTAGGTGGCAATTTTTTTATTTTACTTTCTCCAGAAAATAATTGAATCAGCAATAGCAATTCCTGCAGGGTAAGCAATATCTCTCTGAATGTACAATCAATCTGAGCTGTGCAATATTGATTCCCCTTTTCTTATCCAGCATGTCTAGACTCTGCTAAGCTGATCATGTCAGAGATACATCTTTCCAGATAGTATCAATTCAGTTTACAATATCTGTGGGATTACACTATCTACATTATTTCTTGCTGCTCAACCGCAAAGTAAATTCTGATAAAGTTGCGTTTAGTTTCATTACAAGTTTGCGCCTTCAGTACAGGAATAATCACGTACAGTGCACATACAGTATACAACCTTAAACATTTCTACATCATCTTTCGCAAGATCAGGACATTCTTTTATTCATTCACGAGATGTGAGCCTCTCTGACAAGGCCAGCATTTATTGCCTATCCCTAATTGACCCTTGAGAAGGTAGTGGTGAGCTGCCTTCTTGAGCCGCTGCAGTCCATGTGGTGTAGGTACACCCACAGTGCTGTTAGGGTTGGAGTTCCAGGACTTTGACCCAGCGACAGTGAAGGAACGGCCGATGTATTTCCAAGTCGGGGTGGTGAGAGAGTGGGAGGGGAACTTCCAGGTGGTGGTGTTCCCATGTGTCTGCTGCCCCTGTCCTTCTAGATGGTAGTGGTCGTGGGTTTGGAAGGTGCTGTCTAAGGATCCTTGGTGAATTCCTGCAGGGCATCTTGAGCTCTGAAGAAGAGTCAGATGGACTCGAAACGTTAACTCTGTTTCTCTCTCCACAGATGCTGCCAGAGCCGCTGAGGTTTTCCAGCGCTTTGTGTTTTTATTTCAGTATTCCATCACACTCCTGACTTGTACCTTGTGGATGCTGGACAGGGTGTGTGAAGTTAAGAGCTGAGTTATTTGCTGCGGAATTCCCAACCTTTGACTTACTCTTGTAAGAATTTTCAGGCCAGAAGTTTCCCGTTGGCGAGCGGGGGTGGTGGGGAGGGGGCCGGCGGTGGTGGGGGCGGGGGTGGGGGGCAGGGAAGGGGCAGGGGGGGTGGGGGTGGGGTGAGGGTTGGCCCCGCACGCCGACGTGTAAAATGGCGCGTGGTGACGTCAGGTGAGCGCCCCGATGTCACCGCGCGCCATCGCGATATTTAGGTGGGTGGGCGCGCGATGTTCTAGGACGCGCACCCACCATTAATTCATCAGCCAGTTAAGGCCCTCGAGGCAGTGACTGACTGCTATTTTTCTGGGCCCGTGCGATCTTCACGGGCACAATGGGCAGGCGGGTAGGAGACATTTGTATAAACCTCATCCGCGGGTGGGGTGAGAGGGGTGAGTGGGGTCACGAGTGGAATCTGTCAGGTATTTAAGTGTGAAAGTTACTTGCCTGAGTGAGCAGGAATACTTCAAAACTCACACCAGCTGCTTGGACAGGAGTAACAGGCTTCAGGTCAGGACTCGACAGTAAAGGTCATTTCTGGGGCCTACAGGTTTCAGGAAGCCTTCACTTAGCCTGGGAGTGGGAGTTGTGCTCTCCACTGGAGGCACCCCCTCTGAGGAGGAAGGGAGGGCCAGAAGGGGGCAGAGGCCAGGAGTCCACGTTCAGCCTCCAGGGGAGCTACCTTTTGTGGGGAGAGGCGCAGGCACAAGGGGCGCAGGGCAAAGAGGAAGTCCAAGGTGGAAGGAGCCACAGAAGACGCCACTATCCTGCTGCCAGGGTTTACAGGCAGTGAAGCAGCTACCTCAATATGTCTGAGGTCCAGTGCCGAAGGAGGCTCCGTCTCTCAAGGGAGACCGTCACCTCCATCTGTCAGATGATAGGCCCTGAGATCTGCACCAACCGTGTGGGCGGACACCCCATGTCAGTGGTGCTAAAGGTCATAGTTGCCCTCAACTTCTATGCCTCCGGCTCTTTCCAGGGGTCGGTGGGTGATCTTTGCGGAGTGTCCTAGTCAGCTGTCCACAGTTGTATCAAGCAGGTGACAGACGCCCTGTTCAGTCTGCATTGACCTTCATCCACTACCGCTGGGATGAGGCCAGCCAGACACAGTGAGCCAGAGGCTGCGCGGCCATTGCTGGCTTCCCCCGTGTCCAGGGTGCTATAGACTGTACACATGTGGCCATCAAGGCGCCAGCAGGTGAGCCCGGTGCCTTCCTCAACAGGAAGGGATTTCACTCCATGAACGTGCAGATAGTGTGTGATCACAGGATGCTGATTCTACAAGCCTGTGCAAGGTACCCAGGCAGCTCCCATGACGCCTACATCCTCAGACACTCCCAGGAGGAAGCATGGCACTCAGCCATGAGGCTCATTGTATCGGTGATGCTCCGACTGCCGGCGCCCTGGGCACTCTCTGTCTCTGCCCACACCTCAAGCGAGTGTGAAGTGCTCTCACTGCTGTGCCCCGGAACACTAGCTGAAGATCTAATTCCCACCAAGGTGCCAGTATCTGCGCTGGTGCCTGCCTGGCAGAGATGGTGTGCTGCTGGTGAGTCGATATGTTCTGGGCCCTCAGGTGTGAGATGTGGCCCCTCTGCCTCCTCCCTCGAGCCCTGCTCTGGTGATGCTGAAAGGAAGAACAAGGACATTTGATTAGTTAAAGTGGAGACAATGTCAATGTGCATGCCTGTCCCCCAGAAATGTGCTCATCCTTCCATAGTCACTGGTCAACCCATGTTGGAAACTTCAATCACTGAGCATTCAGCAGTGCCATGGCTGCTGGAACACACATGGTGACCTCAGTGCTCGGTAAACATACCACCCCGTGGCACCCCAGCCTCACCGCCACCGGTGGACCTGGGCATATGGCGCCTCTCCAGATCCATGGCCTGCTGCTCGAATGGAGTCACGATGGCCAACTGGGCCTGGCCTCCGCCAGTCAGCATCTGCTTAGTGGAATTGTGCGCAGTCTTCTACTGAAAAGGAGAGAAAAGCATTGATTAGTCCAGCCTGTACCTGGATTCCCATCGCATCCCTGCCAACCCCAACCAGAGTGGGACATTGCAGGACTCTGGTTCTTCATCACCCCGCAGCTGCCGCACACTCACCCAAACAAACCAGGGCTGACCCCCACCCCATTGCCCACATGCTGCCACCTTCACATTTGGCACCACAAGGTGTCACTTTACTAAGCAAGGAGGTACAAGCACGTGGAGCGCAAAGACTAACAGATGGATTGGTGCCCCGTCAACAGGAAGCTTCCCTCCCAGCAGGTTAGCACCCTGACTTCAACACGCTTCCCAGTTCCAGCTCTCTGCCTAGGTGCAGATCCTTGACTTTCACCCCCATTCTATACTCTGGGTGTCAGTGTCACACATGCTGCGGGTGCAGAACCCATTTCGGCACTACCCCCTCAGGGTGAACTAGGCATGGACAATATCTGCTGGCCCGCCTAGTAAGGGAAACATGCCGTAAAGGATTCGATGCTGTAACTGTACTCAGAGTTGCTTGAGGGGGGGTGGGGTGAGGGCTGGGGGAAAGGGTGTCGGCTGCATTAAGTGACCACAGTCAACACGGTACTCACGGTACTCACCCTTCCCGAGTGCAGGAGGTCATTGAATCTTTATCGGCGCTAGACCCATGTGCGCCGCATCACATCACAGGAGCTCACACTCTCGGCCACCTCCTCCCACACACGTTTGGTCAGGTGGGGAGGCCTCCGCTTCCCATCTCTCGGAATCAGGACCTCCCGCCGCACTGCCACCTCCTCCAGGAGGGCAGCTAGGCACTCATCCGAGAACTGAGGGGCACACTGCCCTACTGGCCTACCCTCCGGCCTGGCCTGCCCACTGGCCTACCCTCCGGCCTGGCCTGCCCACTGGCCTACCCTCCGGCCTGGCCTGCCCACTGGCCTACCCTCTGGCCTGGCCTACCCTCCGGCCTGGCCTGCCCACTGGCCTACCCTCCGGCCTGGCCTGCCCACTGGCCTACCCTCCGGCCTGGCCTGTCCTGCTGGCCTAACCTCCAGACTTGCCTGCTCAACAGAAGCCCTCTGGTGAGCCCTTCTACCGGCTATTGTGAGCAGCCTTGCCTCCATTGGACCCGGCGGTCAGTGCACTCTCACCGCCGCCCACCCACTCCCATAGCGGACTCTCTCGGGAGTCGAGAAATACGGTGGTCAGGCCTTAATTGGCCCGCCCATGTAAAATGGCAGCGCGGACCCGATCACGGGCAGCGTTCAGGTCCACTTCCGCTCGGCCCACCCGACATGGGGAAAGTTCTCCCCACAGTGTTTATTTGTCATATACAACCAATGAAGTACTTTGGAAATGTAGCCATTGCTGCAACGTAGGAAAAGTGGCAGCCAATTTACACACAGCAAATTCCCACAACAGGAATGTGCTAATGACCAGATCATGGGCAGGATGTTGTGTCCGGCGGGCGGACGGGTGCCCGACCCAATCGGGCGTAAAATAGTGCGCGATGACGTTGGGTGAGCCTCCTGACGCCATCGGGGTGATATTTCGGTTTGCGTGCGCGCGAGAGTCGGTAGAGCAGCCGCCGACGATTAAGAGGCTTATTAAGGCCCTTAATCAATTAATTTAAACCTATTTTTCGCTGCCCGTCCAACCTTATGGTTGGCGGGCGGGCGAATCGGCCAGGCGGCCTTTTGACCCTTTAGCAAACCTCGACCAATCAGAGTCAACCTGCCGACCAATCAGCACCTTTCTCTCACGCGGTACAAATTGTTTGAAATTTGGTATTCTTGGGCATGTCCTGATATCGGTCCTGATGAGTGCAAGTCAGAAAGCTTTGACAGCATGTCTCTTTTGTCAACAATACCCATAACGTATTTTGTAATTTCACGGGCGGGATGAGGTTTCCACAATTAAATAGAACATAAATATAAATTTTTGGGCAGAATTTTTATTCTGCTGATGTTATCGTGAGTGAGTCCCATGTCAGGACGTTTTTTCAGGTTTTAAAAATCTTTATTGTTGATTCGAAAATTGTTTAGCTCCCTGAGGCCTTCAAAGACCTTTCAGTGCACACTCCCCCCTCACCACCCAGCGCACGCGCAGGCTTTTGCGCTTGCCCTCCCCTTGTTACCACCCCGGCAGTGCTGATTCCCGAAAATCCTGCCCCACGTGCTTTAGTGATGCTGGTTTAGAAATGAGTGCTTGGCCAGGACACCGTGGGGAACTCCCAGCCGCTCTTTGAAATCTTTTACTTCCAGCTGAGAGGGGAGACAGGGCTGCAGTTTAACATCTTGACCAAAAGATGACATGCCTAACAGAGCAGCACTCCCTCTGTCAGCGCTATGTCATCAACGTTGGTGCCACGTTTAACCTAAGACCATGTTACGTGAACCATCCAGTCAATCAGTAAATTTATTAGACACAACGTTCTTGCCTCTCTCATGACTGCAAGCTATGTCACAGCTGGGCACATTAATCATAAACAACTCAGATTCAACTCTTTTGTCGTGGCTGTTTCTAACTCCAGCTGCGTGTTGCAAATACAGTTTATAAACACAGGGTGTTTTTTTCAGATACACTGAGCACATCTGGCAGCAAGTTGGCTGAGAATCCAGAACAGGTGTAAGCCAGATCGCTTTTGAATTTAATCCCACACCTACCTCGGTGGCTTTGCAGAATTTATGCAAATCAACCTTTCAGGAGATGGAGAAATCCTGAGCTGAAACCACGATATTAAAAAGGCTAAGTAACATCTTCGGAGCCTGCAGACACAGTTTATCTGTAATCTCCCTTTAGTCACAAGTGATGAAATTACAAAATACGTTATGGGTGTTGTTGACAAAAGAGACATGCTGTCAAAGCTTTTTGACTTGCACTCATCAGGACCGATATCAGGACATGCCCAAGAATACCAAATTTCAAACAGTTTGTACCGCGTGAGAAAAAGGTGCTGATTGGTCGGCAGGTCGACTCTGATTGGTTGAGGTATTGCTGTGGAGGGTGCACCAGGGAACTATTGATCCCCCCCACGCTTTTGTTCAATAAATTATGAGTGTTTCGCTTCCCAGAGTTACTGAATTTTTCTAGTGCAACTCCTGGTTCGTGAACTTATATTGTTCTGTATTATTATTCATACTAAGTGAAAATGAGCAATTCCTGCATCTCTCTATATCACTCAATCATGAGAGATCACCTAATCAAGTGTAGCTTCAACCACAACATGAGAAACCCTAAAATTGGACTCCAAAATAACTCAAGAAATTCAGCCCCTGGAAGGTCAATGGAATGCTGAGGGACATGCTTTGAATCTAGGAGAATTAATGCGTTTGATATTAACTGTCCTGCAGCTCCCCGCTTTTAAACCCATCTTTCTCATCAAGCGTTCGGTCACCCTGCCTTATTGAAGCAAGTCAGCACTCAGAAACAAACAGGGAAAGGGGTTGGCTATGGTAAAGAAAAACTGAGAAGTAAAGTTGTGTTTTTTTTCACTTTATATGAATAATAATACAGAATAATCTAAATTCACAAACCAGGAATTGTACTAGAAAAATTCAGTAAATCTGAGAAATGAAACACTTACAATCTATTGAACAGAAGCGTGGGAGAACAATAGATCCCCTGCTACATTCTCCATAGCAATGCCTCAACCAATCAGCATCCTTTTCTCATGCAGTGCAAAGCGTGGCTCCCCCCTTTTTTAATTTGACATTTTCTTTATTCTGTCACGGGATGTGGGCGTCGCTGGCGAGGCCAGCATTTGTTGCCCGTCCCTAATTGCCCCTTGAGGACTGAGTGACCTGCTCGGCCGCCTCGTGGGGCATTTAAGAGTCAACCACGTTGCTGTGGGTCTGGAGTCACATGTAGGGCCAGACCGGGTAAGGGCGGCCGATTTCCTTCCCTAAAGGACACGAGTGAACCAGATGGGTTTTTACAACAATCGATGATGGTTGCCATGGTCACCATTATTGAGACTTCCGTTATATTCCAGGTTTATGAATTGAATTTAAGTTCCACCAGCTGGTCTGTGAACCCCTGCCCCCAAAAAGCATCATCCTGAGCCATCAGGATTACTAATCTCGTGACATTCACTCCACGTCCACTGCCTCCCCTGCACCCTGATGAGCGCAAAGTCAAAAACAGCAACACTGATAATTTATTCTGTAATTTCATTACTTATGATTAAAGGAGAATTATTTGAAGAATGGGTGTTGCTCCCCTCTCTCCGTTATACTGGGGAGATGGTGATTGGTAATGTCTGACTTTGAACAATGAGTGCCTGCAGAGTGCATCACAGAATCACAGAATCACACAGAGCAGAGGAGGCTCTTCGGCCCATCGAGCCTGCACCGACACGTGAGAAACACCTGACCTGCCTACCTAATCCCATTTACCAGCACTTGGCTCATAGCCTTGAATGTTATGATGTGCCAAGTGCTCATCCAGGTACTTTTTAAAGGATGTGAGGCAACCCGCCTCCACCACCCTCCCAGGCAGCGCATTCCACACCGTCACCGCCCTCTGGGTAAAAAAGGTTTTCCTCACATCCTCCCCTAAACCTCCTGCCCCTCGCCTTGAACTTGTGTCCCCTCCTGACTGACCCTTCAACTAAGGGGAACAGCTGCTCCCTATCCACCCTGTCCATGCCCCTCATAATCTTGTACACCTCGATCAGGTCGCCCCTCAGTCTTCTCTGCTCCGACAAAAACAACCCAAGTCTATCCAACCTCTCTTCATAACTTAAATGCTTCATCCCAGGCAACATCCTGGTGAATCTCCTCTGCACCCCGTCCAGTGTAATCACATCCTTCCTATAATGTGGTGACCAGAACTGCACACAGTACTCCAGCTGTGGCCTCACCAAGGTTCTATACAACTCCAACATGACCTCCCTACTTTTGTAATCTATGCCTCGATTGATAAAGGCAAGTGTCCCATATGCCTTTTTCACCACCACCCCACTAACATGCCCCTCTGCCTTCAGAGATCTATGGACACACACGCCAAGGTCCCTTTGTTCCTCAGAACTTCCTAGTGTCATGCCGTTCATTGAATACTTCCTTGTCAAATTACTCCTTCCAAAGTGTATCACTTCACACTTTTCAGGGTTAAATTCCATCTGCCACTTATCTGCCCATTTGACCATCCCATCTATATCTTCCTGTAGCCCAAGACACTCAACCTCACTGTAAACCACCCAGCCAATCTTTGTGTCATCCGCAAACTTACTAATCCTACCCCCTACATTGTCATCTATGTGGTTCATATAAATGACGAATAATAGGGGACCCAGCACAGATCCCTGTGGTACACCACTGGACACTGGCTTCCAGTCACTAAAGCATCCTTCTGTCATCACTCTTTGTCTCCTACAACTAAGCTAATTTTGAATCCACCTCATCAAATTACCCTGTATCCCATGTGCATTTGCTTTCTTTATAAGTCTCCCATGTGGGACCTTGTCAAAGGCTTTGCTGAAATCCATATAAACTACATCAACTACACTACCCTCATCTACACACCTGGTCACCTCCTCAAAAAATCAATCAAATTTGTTAGACATGACCTCCCTCTGACAAATCCATGCTGACTATCCCTGATCAAACCTTGCCTCTCCAAGTGGAGATAGATTCTCTCCTTCAGAATTTTCTCCAATAGTTTCCCTACCACTGACATGAGACTCACTGGTCTGTAGTTCCATGATTCACTGGTCTGTAGTTTCCATCACCATGGAAGATATCAGGCCCAAACTGAATCCTTCCTCCCCCACCCCCCCAACCCCCGATGTATACACACGCTCTGCAGCTCCACAATTCTCACTGGATAGTCAGCGATGTGTGGGCACTGGCTGATTTCCACCTCCCTAACTTGGAGGTGCTGAAGCTAAATGTATGACTCTGACAATCACCTGAGCCGAGCTTCTCTAACTAAAGCTGGACCTGGAAACTAAAATTGAACATTGTTGGACAAACTTGCTGAGCTACTTGAACAGCTTGGGTGACTTTAACCGGTAACTCATCTTTCCTGATCTGTCCATCACAACAATTAAACAAATCATTGAGCATCCAACAATATTGTGCATGGGGAGCTGCATTGCTCATCCCTATATCCCAGCTGGGACCAACTGGTCGCCAGATTTAACCTTTGTCAAATTGATGCTAACCGACAACTTGAACCAAGCCCCACGTTTTAGGACAATCAATTTCAGAATTGGTTTATGCACAAGACCTTGCAAACAGCTGCTTCATTGGAACTAACCCATATGTGGGTTAATTGATGAGTGACAGCAGGCGATGCTTATTAAACCAGTCCCTGGTTTGCCTTACCTAACGGTATTGTGGAAGACCCATTAACACGTTGACCGCAGAGGTTCAAGAAGAAGGACCGGGGTAACATGTGTTACAATGCTGGACTCTATAAGATGGTTATGTTTTAAACTGTCTGCATTAATTCAAGGTAAAATGGAGTAGCTTGGAGAGGGGGATGCAACCTCCTACGAGATCTGCTTGGAGACAAGCCCATATGACCTGCTTGTTATAGAGACAGAAACTCATATCAAAACCTATTGAAAGTAAGGTGTGAGGTTTAACACTTGAACACAAAGGAGGAGGCAGCTGGCCTTGCTGTGTACAGACTCACAAACTCTCAGGGTCAGAGACACAGAGAGAATTTGGGGAAGAGGACCCATAACGGGTATTGCGAATCCGAGCAGAAGGAAAAGGACTATTTTGGTGTTAACCATCTGGTGAGGTGTTGGTCAGGATGGGTCCCCTGTTTGAAGAATTGCTGCCTATGGAGAGTTAAAGACTACTACTGGAAATCTATTCGATTATGCTCAGAAGATTGAATGAAGGGACTTTGTTTAAATTGAATCTGGATGATTCACCCTGGTGGGTCAGGGAGAAGCAAACCAGGAGGAACTTGGGAGTCCATAAGCAAGACTACATGTCTGCTGAAAGTGTGGTGTAATGTTTAAAGGTGGCACGGGATTTTCAGTTGCGTTACAAAGTTGCTAGGGAACACCTTTTCTGCACTTTACTGTATTAATCGCCTACTAAGTAATGTTTATTCAATGTTGGTTTTAGTTTGTTTGTTACAGCTGTTGTCTTAAAACGTGCAATCTTATCGTGTGACTCTTTGCGTTGGTCACAGGGACTTCACGTCTCTCTTTAAAAGTTACCATTCTCTATGGGGATCACAGCTGCAGGGATGGGAAATAAATGCCAGCCTTTGTCAGTGATGCCCACATCCCAAAATCTAATTTTAAAAATTTATAGGCAGAGATCAAAGATGACATTCACACTTTATTCAGAGTTTTCTTTTATTATCCCCTTTATTACAGAATCTCGTCTTTCATTAAGGTAGCTTTCATCATGAAGACGTTTCATCAAAGTAATAAAAAGAGGTGCAGATTGAAGTTTAAACTGCAATCTGTAAATTCAGAATCAGTGATGTTGTGCAAATAAAGCTGGACGATATGGGAAATGGTACCTGTCACTTCAGTTAGTAGATGGAGGTGAATACAAGGAAAAGAACATACAATTTTTTTTATTCATTCATGGGCTAAGGGCATCATTGGCTGGGCCAGCATTTATTGCCCATCCCTAATTACCCTTGAGAACGGAATGACTTGCTTGACCGTTTCAAGAGTCAACCACATTGCTGTGGGTCTGGAGTCACATGTAGGCCAGACCAGGTAAAGACAGCAGATTTCCTTCCCTAAAGGGCATTAGCGAGCCAGATGGGTTTTTACAACAATCAGTTCATGGGCATCATTAGACTTTTAATTTTTTATTGATATAGATTTTTTATTGCCATGGTGGGATTCCAACCCGGGTCCCCACAGCATTACCCTGCCTGATTACTAGTCCAGTGACCATACCGCTATGCCACCATATGACAGGCAAGTAAGGACCAACTGGCTCACCAAATCTGCACAAATGATGATGAGTGCAACATTGTGACTAAACACACCCTATCAACCTTCAGTCCAGCTCCCTTCATCCCATTATCGGCGGCTGTTCCGTTAGCTTCCTTGGACCAAGTTTCCTGGAACTCCCTCTCCATACCTCTCCTGCTGTCTATGTATCTCTCCTCCTTTAGGACTCAAAAAACAGCTTCTTTGGCCAATGTTGCAGCAGCAAAACATGGGGAAAGTTCATCCTGCCCTCTCATCTCCATATGGGGGATGATCTGAACAAAAAGCGGTCATCCTATCACCAATAGCTTCAGCAAATTGTTGCTGTGCTTAATTGACATCAGTACAGGATTTGTGAAGGTCAACATGAAGTGTGAAGGAAGGTCTAGAGAAGACAGATTGTGACAAGGGTGTTAGATAGAAATAACTGCGAGAGAGTAAAAATGGTTATTATCAGGCTGCTTATCCAACACCCAGTACTGGATGAGCAGAAGGATCCTCCAATTAAATATTGGGAGTACTGAAGAAATTGTTTTTGGTCCCTGTACCAAACTCCATTCCCTAGCTACCGACCCCATTCGTCTCCTTGGCAACAATCTGAGGCTAAACCAGTCTGTTTGCAACTTTGGGGTTATATTTGACCGCAAGATGAGCTTCTGACCGTCTCATCGCTCAGACTGCATCACCTGACTTTGCCCCGTCTCAGCTCATTGGCAGCTGAAACTCTCATCTGTGCCTTTGTTACCCCTGGACTTGACTACTCCAATGACTCCTGGCTGTTCTCCCACATCAACCCTCGATTAACCTGGGGTAAAGCAACGCCCTGCTGCCCATGTCTTAACTCGCACCAAGTCCTGCTCACCATTCATCTGTGCTCGCTGATCTACATTGGCTCCTGGTCAAGCAACATCTTGATTCTAAAATTCTCATCCTTCGTTTAATATCTCCTTATGTGGCTCGGTGTCATATTTTGTTTTATAAAGCACCTTGGATTTGAACCCATGACCTTCTGACTCAGGGGTAAGAGTGCTACCTACTGAACCATGCCAAAATAAGGAAAGAAGGAAAGAATGAAAGGAAGGAAATGAGGAAAGAATGAAAGAAAGACTTTAGATAAGCCAGATAAATGTAAATTGTTGTTATTTAAACCCATGTGCATGGAAAGCTCTGTATCCTTGGGGCAAAGAGGATTCAAGTGATTAAAGAAGGAGGTTTGAAGGTGTGAAGTGAATAATTGTCAAGAGAATAGAAGTGGGAATGAGAGACTGAGGAGAACAGCAAGGTGTGGATAGAAATAATAAGGATACATTCGGGAATTGATTGGGGATAAATGTAAGTGATGGCGAGTGAGGTTTTTTTTATCAGTTATGTGAGAAACCAGTAAATGATTAAAGACCACGTCAATCCTTTGAGAGATTTATCAGGGTAGGTTAAGTATGAGAAACAGGTTAGCTACTAAACAGATAATTACACCTCTTTTCAGCATTGAAGATGTTGGTCAGGTCCCTGGGGAAGGTGTGATTAAGCCTGTTTAATTAGGACACTCAAAACCTCAACTTTTAAATTCTCATCCTTGTTTTCAAATTCCTCCATGCCCTCGTCCCTCCCTATCTCTGTAATCTCCTCCAGCCCCACAACCCTCCTCTAATTCTGACCTTCTGCGTATTTCTGATTTTAACCACTGTGCCTTCAGCTGCCTCTGGGTCCCAAGCTCTGGAATTCACTCCCGAATTCGCTCCCTCCGCCTCTCTTTCGATCTTTAAGACACTCCTTAAAACCTACCTGTTGACCAAGCATTTAGGTCACCTGTCCTCTTACCTTTTTATGTGGCTTGCTATTAGATTTTGTTTGATAATCACCCTATCCAGCAGCTTGGGACTTGTTTTCCATGTACCCGGTGGGGA
Organism: Cetorhinus maximus; assembly: GCF_964194155.1. Taxonomy (NCBI): domain Eukaryota; kingdom Metazoa; phylum Chordata; class Chondrichthyes; order Lamniformes; family Cetorhinidae; genus Cetorhinus; species Cetorhinus maximus. Next base: position 5,998,568 of record NC_135900.1, on the reverse strand, counting down.
GGAGGGGGGGTGTTGGAAAAGGGGCTTTGTCCAAACAACAGCCTATCCAGCACTGTAGATATCCTTCAGTACTGCACTGCAGTGTCAACCTGGATTGTGGACTCAAGTCTCCAAAGTGAGATTTGAACCCATGACCCGCTGACTCAGGGGTGAGAGTGCTATCCACTGAACCATGGTGAAAGAAGGAAAGAATTGGATTTATATGGCACCTTTCATGGCCACAAGGTATCCTAAAGCAGTCTACAGCCATTGAAGTACTTTTTTTGAAGTGTAGCCACTGTTATAATGGAGGAAACATGGCAGCCAATTTGTACACAGCAAGCTCCCACACACAGCAAAGTGAAAATGACCAGGTAACCTGTTTCTGTGATATTCATTAGGGAATAAACATTGGCCAGGTCTTTAGGGATAAGAAAAGAATATATCATATGCGATTGGAGTCTGATAATATGCGGGATAGGTATCTGTTACAATTTCATAGGTAGTGGGTTGACTTCAACCAGGGGAGATCTTCATGGGGTTGATTCACGGGTAGGAGTGCCACAGGGCTTCATGTTGGGAGTAATGCTACTCATTATCTTCACTCATGAGTTGGATGACAACAATTATAGGAACAGTTAAGAGTTTGCAAATAACAAATGCAGACATGTCAGGTTAGGATAATTGAGGGGCAGGTGGTGGTGTAGTGGAAATGTCATTGGGTTAGTAATCCAGAGGCCCAGGCTAGTGCTCTGGAGACATGGGGTCAATTCCCACCACAGCAAAGGGGGAGGTGGAGCAGCAGGGCACCCTTGGGTTGTCCTGTGATGAAGCCCTTGGGCTGCCTGGCTGACACTTGTCCTTGTGGATGTCTGATGGCATCTCCATGAGGAGAGAAGGGCACCTGGTGGGAGGTTGAGTGCTCACATGTTGCAGCCATGACATTGGGGAAAAAGCATGGGCAGACTCCTCTAGCCTTGGGTCCAGTCTGTGCGTGGCCTCTGTCATCCCTGCCTGTCTCTGCCTTTCTAACATGTCTCTTAGGTCTGAGTCCAGAGACTCATCATCTGCAGGGGCCTGGTCTCCAGTAGCCCCCTGAGTGTCAGTAGATCTTGGCTGTCACTTCCTCTGCCAGCTGTGGACCTGTGTCAGTGATGTGCTCACCAGATTGTGGCCCTGAGCCTACTCTGGAATTCGACCCACCCAGGTGAGTCTTTTTGCATGGGTGGAGGGTGCAGGTGAATGCCTCTGGGGACAGTGCACCCTCCGAGGCTTCTGAGGCATCCTCCTCAGAGGTGGTGGGGTTGGACATGGAGCTGTGGCTGGTCTTGGTTCATGGTTCCCCCGCTTTTTTCTTGCTAGTATCTGGAATAGAGAAAAGAAAGATTTATTGATTGACTAAGCAGGATCCTTGGTTAAATAAATATCTTACTTTGTGGGCACAGCTGACAACTGCAGACTGAAGGCATCCTCACTGGCTCCCTGGGAGAGTCCTATCTCCCCTTCAGCACTGGCTGGGTCCTGCTCTTCCCCGACTATCTCAGCAGCCTACTCCTCCTACGTGGTAAGGACTCGAATATCTGGAATTCCGCTTTGGGTCTGGGAGCGTTCCTGCTTGTTGTGGGCGTTAATTCCCCTGCAGAAGGACAGAAGGATTGATTGTCAGCCCAATGGTAGCATGAGCAGTCCAGGAGCGTGCCTGCCTGTGGTAGCTGCTGACCCCTCCCCAGTAAGTGGTGAAGAAGCAGGATGTCCTGAGACGGATGTAAGATTGAGAGCCTGGCACATGTTCAGTTCACACGCCCCATCTGCTGGTGAGTGCTGCAGCTCAAACTCCTGTGTGATGTCCCTGTGCACCCGCACACCCACACTGCCTGATGCCCTAATGGGTGTCAGGTTGCAGTGGGTAGATGGTACCACTCACCCTGGTGGAGCGTAGCAGATCATTGACCCTATTACGACACTGCTGGGCATTTCTGTGCTGGGCCCCACGGGCACTAACCTCTGCTGCGACCTCCGCCAAGGCCGCCATGGTCAGATGGGAGGGCCTTCTGTTGCTATCCCTGGGAGACAACATATTCCTTTCCCGGACGGCCTGCAGGAGAGGCCACCAGGGAGGCTTTGCTGAATCGTGGAGCCGCGGGTTGCTTCCATTCCTGGGACATCCTGGTCTGGGCAAAATCCAGAGTCCTGGCCTGCATTGAGTGAACGGTTGTCTGGCTGCCCCTTAAATATAGCGCCCTGGCCTATGGCCCCATGAGGTAACAGCAGGGACAGCGACACTGCATGATGCCTAGGCAATAAGCTGAACAGCGGACGATCGCGCGTGGTCAGCCATCCCACAGGCCCCAGTGGAAACCACCCTGACTTTCCCTCCGGCCACCAAACCTAGACTTTAGAATGGAAGATTCCGCCCATTGAGTGGATCAAGGGTGAGGGGGGTGTAGTTGGTAGGTGACGGGGGGAAGGTAGAAGGTGATGTAGCATGTTGGGAAAGTTACGCGCACCATTTTCTCAAGGCTCTTCTTCACAACACAGTTGCTCGGTATGTGTGAATCCTCAAAGTGGGAGGAGAGTCTTTTTGGGTGGGTGGAATTAATGATGAGCACAACTGGCTGATTAAAGAGACAGCCTAATAATCATATGAACATACGAATTAGGAGCAGGAGAAGGCCACTCGGCCCCTCGAGCCTGCTCCGCCATTCAATAAGATCATGGCTGATCTGAACGGAACCTCAACTCCATATTCCCACTTACCCCAATAACTTTTCACCCCCTTGCTTATCAAGAATCTATCTACCTCTGCCTTAAAAATATTCAAAGGCTCTGTTTCCACTGCCTTTTGAGGAAGAGAGGTCCAAAGACTCATGAACCTCTAAGAAAAGAAATTCCTCCTCACCTCTGTCCTAAATGGGTGACCCCTTATTTTTAAACAGTGACCCCTAGTTCTAGGTTCTCCCACAAGAGGAATCAACTTCTCCACATCCACCTTAATAAGTTCCCCTACAGGTCACTCTCCATCCTGACTTGGAAATATATCGCCGTTCCTTCACTGTCGTTGCGTCAAAGTCCTGGAACTCCCTCCCTAACAGCACTGTGGGTGTACCTACACCACATGGGCTGCAGCGGTTCAAGAAGGCAGCTCACCGCCACCTTCTCAAGGGCAATTAGGGATGGGCAATAAATGTTGGCCTAGCCAGCAACACCTGCATCCCGTGAAAGAATAAAAGAAAACCCTGTCAAGACTCCTCAGGATCTTACATGTTTCAATCAAGCTGCCTCTTACTCTTCTAAGCTCCAGTGGATACAAGCCTAGTCTGTACAGCCTTTTCTCACCAGGGAACCCACCCAATCCAGCTATTAGTCTAGCAAACTTGGCTGGAGAAATGGCAGATGGAGTTTAATCTGGACAAATGCGAGGTAATGCAATTTGGAAGGTCTAATACAGGCAGGAATTATACAGTAAATGGCAGAACCCTTAAGTGCATCGACGGGCAGAGGGTTCTGGGTGTACAGGTCCACAGGTCACTGAAAGTGGCAACGCAGGTGGATAAGGTAGTCAGGAAGGCATATGGCATGCTTGCCTTCATTGGCAGGGGTATTGAGTATAAAAGTTGGGAAGTCATGCTGCAATGGTATAGAACCTTGGTTAGGCCACACTTGGAATTTTGCGTGCGATTCTGGTCGCCACATTACCAGAAGAATATGGAGGCGTTGGATAGGGTGCAGAGGAGGTTTACCTGGATGCGGCTTGGTCTGGAGGTTATTAGCTATGAGGAGAGGTTGGAGAAACTCGGATTGTTCTCACTAGAGCGACAGAGATTGAGGGGCGACTTGATAGAAGTTTACAAAATTATGAGTGGCATGGACAGAATAGATAGTCAGAAGCTTTTTCCCAGGGTGGAAGAGTCAATTACTAGGGGACATAGATTTAAGGTGAGAGGAGAAAACTATAGAGGAGATGTGCGGGGCAAGTTTTTTACGCAGAGGGTAGTGAGTGTCTGGAATTCGCTGCCAGAGGTGGTGGTGGAAGCAGGTACGATAGTGGTGTTTAAGAGGCAGCTTGACAAATACATGAATAGGATGGGAATAGAGGGATACGGACCCCGGAAGTGCAAAATGTTTTAGTTGACGGGCAATATGATCGGCGCAGGCTTGGAGGGCCGAAGGGCCTGTTCCTGTGCTGTACTTTTCTTTGTTCTTTGTTCTTTGTTCAAACTTTCTCTGAACTGCCTCCAGTGCATTTACATCCTTCCTTAAATAAGGAGACCAATACTGTGCACTGTACTCCAGATATGGTCTCACCAATGAACTATATAATTGAAGCATAACTTCCCTATCTTTGTGTTCAATTCCTTTTGCAATAAACGATAACAATCTATTAGCTTTCCAAATTATTTTCTGTACCTGCACACTAACCATTTGCAATCATGCACTAAGACACCCAGATCCCTCTGCATCTCAGAGCTCTGCAATCTCTTACCATTTAGATAATATGCTTCTTTCTTATTTTTCCTGTCAGAAAGGACAATTTCACATTTTCACACGTTATTCTCCATTTGCTACTCACTCCAGCCAGTTGACTACCTCGCTTGCTGCTCACCACTTCTATGGCAGTCGTAAATCTAAAGGCACGTATTGCTCACTGGCTGATAACTCAATCGGGAGGGGAAACCTAATTCTGGGCAAGCTGGCCTTTGAATGAACATGCACGGCATGCAGATACATGCAAATGCACTTCCAGATACCTGCCATTGGGAGGCTTGACACACCTTCAAATGTCCCTGAACTTATTTGCAAAAGTTCATCCTGCTGTTGGCGAATTTTTGGCCTCTCGTTCACTTAAGTTCCCATGCCTGCCTTGCTTCCCATTCCCAGGAACAGCACACGATTCCACCCAATGTGGTTGACTCTGAACTATCTCCTGTAATGATCTAGCAAGCCATTCAGTTCATGCTGGTCTTCCCAGTGGTGCCCATGTGCCAGGAAAGAATTAAAAAAAAGTGACAGAATATTCTGACTATTGTTACCCAGGCTGGGTTTAAAGAATGAAGCTAGTCATTGCTTAGTCACAAGGCAATGCCTGCAAAATAAGGTTCAAATGCAGTAGACACCAATTATTGTCTCCTAGATTATGTTTTCCATTACAATATAAAGACGATTAAACCTTTTGACAACTAGCCTGGGAAGGAAAAGTCATTTACCGGTTCAGGCACATGTGATTAGACAACTGGTATTGTCATTCAGGATTGAATTACTCGGAGTCTAACAAAGGATACATGACGTTGGCTGACACTCCCTGTGCCAGCAGTGAGGCAGCTCTACAATTGTGAAGGTGCCATGTCTCAGAGGAATAGTGAACCGAGGTTTCATGCTGCGGCCTGCAATCAGCAGGAACTGCTTTTAAGTTGACCAGAACCATGAGATAGGATTCTTCTAGCCTGCAGATGGAAATGACTTTTATTCTAAATTCCTGCTATAAAAACAAAAATGCTTTAAATGCCTGGCAGGGTCATCATTTGAAACCCATGACTAATAAAGATATACAACACAATTGTTGCGGGCATGAGCTAATTACAATGATTTTTCACAATGTCACACCTGAGTCTAAATTCCATTAAGGCATTTAAAAGGGAGTATGGAAGCAGCGTTGCAGTGACTTAGCCTTGGCTGCCCTGTTAGGCAGATGTATTAGCTTCCATAACACAATCAAAGAAGAGCAGGAAAGTTTTCCCAGTGTCTCGGGTCAATATTTACCCCTCAAAACCACATCACTATAATAGATGATCCGGTCATTGCTGTTTGTGGGATCTTGTTGTGCACAAATTGACTCCTGAGTTTCCTACATTTAAAAAAAAAATTCGTCAAATCACTCCATTGGCTGCAAAGCATGTTGAGATGCCTTAATTGTAAATCAGTTCCATCACTCGTCCAGCCAGGAAGCTAAATCCCTGGAGAGGCTCATGGGGGATCCTTTACCAACGTGGTTGTGTGATTATTTCCAAGGCACTAACAGAAAGAGGGTTCCATTCTGCCACTGCATTCATCAGAGAGTGCACAATCAGGGATTCGAACTTGTGTATCGGGGGTGCTCTGCAATATTATTTGATTAGGGTCCCAATGGAGGCTTCCTGGGTAGGTCTCTTTCAATTTATTTCTGTCTGCTTAATAATGTCAAGTCAGTTTTCGATCCAGCTAGCTAAATGTACTGATGAAGAGTCATATTAGACTCGAAACCTTAACTCTGTTACTCTCTGCACAGCTGCTACTGGGCCTGCTGAGTTTTTCCAGCATTTTCTGTTTTTATTATTGCTAAATGTACTATTCATTTCAGGAGTCCTCATTGTCTTTAAAAGTCTCACCTGTGGAACCAGGTCAAATGCCTTCCAAAAATCCAAATAAGTCCACATAAATTACATAAAGATGTATAAATTTTGGGACTGATTTATATAGATTTGAGCCAGACTATTTCCTCTGTTCATTGATATGAGGAAATTTGGTCCCACTTTAAGTTGTACCTCAGTCCTATAAGCAAATTGGACAGATACTTTTATGAATATACCTTTGTTCAGCTGCCTAGGTGCTAAACGCTAGATTTCCCTCTCCGACTCCCGAGCTCTCTCTCCCCCTTTAAGGCATTCCTTAAAACCCACATGTTTGACCAAGCTTTTTGTCATCTTTGCCAATATCACCTTACAAATGCAAAATATTGCAAATGCTGGAATAAAACAAAATAAAAACAGAAAATGATGGAAATTCTCAGTGGGTCAGGCAGCATCTGTGGGGAGACAAGCTGAATTAATGTTTCAAGCCTGTGACCTTTCCGGTGACAGCGTTGTGATTAAGGATCACAGGCCTGAGATTTTAACTCGGTTTCCCTCCCCGCAGATGCTGCCTGACCCACTGAGAAGTTCTATCATTTTCTGTTCTTATTTCTAATATCAGCTGATATGGCTTGGTGTCGATTCTTGTTGAATAATCACTTCTGTGACCGTTGAGCAGAAGCTAAACTGGACTAGCCATATAAATACTGTGGCTACAAGAGCAGGTCAGAGGCTGGCAATCTTGTGATAAGTAACTCACTTCCTGACTTCCCAAAGCCTGTCCACCATCTACAAGGCCCAAGTCAGGAGTGTGATGGAATACTCCCCACTTGCCTGGATGAGTGCAGCTCCCACAACACTCAAGAAGCTCGACACCGTCCAGGGCAAAGCAGCCCGCTTGATTGGCACCACATCCACAAACATTCACTCCCTCCACCACCGACGCACAGTGGCAGCAGTGTGTACCATCTACAAGATGCACTGCAGCTTCCAAACCCATGACCGCTACCACCTAGAAGGATAAGGGCAGCAGATAGATGGGGACACCACCATCTGGAAGTTCCCCTCCAAGCAACTCACCATCCTGACTTGGAACTATATCGCTGTTCCTTCACTGTTGCTGGGTCAAAATCCTAGAACTCCCTCCCCAAGCAGCACTCTTGGGTGTACCCACAGCACATGGACCGCAGCGGTTCAAGAAGGCAGCTCACCACCACCTTCTCGAGGGCAACTAGGGATGGGCAATAAATGCTGGGGAAGCCTACATCCCGTAAATGAATAAAAAAAGCAGCTTGGGACCTTAACTGTGGTAATGATGCTAAATAAATGTAAGCTGTTTTTGATGTTGTTAATGTGTGCAGTTACAGTTGGCATGTAATCTAAAGACAAAAATATTAAAGGTCTGAGACAAAGAAAATGATGTGTAAAAATAAGCTCCAGTGTGTCAGCTGTGGCTGTGTTGGTTGTACTCTTGCCTCTGCGTTAGAAGGTTATGGATTCAAATCCCATAACCAGGATTTGAGCACAGAAATCTAGGCTGACACTCCAGGTACTATTTTCAAAGAAGGGCAGGGGAGTTCTCCCCAATGTCCTGGCCACTTTTTATCCCTCAATCAACATCACAAAAAAACCAGATTATCTGGTTATTATCATATTGCTGTTTGAGGAAACAATGCTTTGTGTAAATTAGCTGCTGCGTTTCCTGCGACAGTGACTGCATTTCAAAAAATACTTCATTGGTTGTAAAGTGTTTCGGGGCATCTGGTGGTGATGAACGGCGTTATATAAATGCAAGTCTTTTTTTACAAGACCATCCACAAACTGTAAAAACTGTCGCTCACTTTTATGACTTGGGTAAATGATTTCATTGGCCAACCGACCTCAAACTGCACGCCTTCCTATGTTCTCATCAGTTGCTGCTTGCAATCAATAATGGGGAGAGACTGATGTAAGAATAAACAATGGTGGTTTATTGAGACTAGGGCAGAGCACCAGATCATACGTGCTCACTTAGAAACCTCCAGAGCTAGACTTACAATTCCCAGTTTTCCGCACTGTACAGTGATTCGTCAATGCTGTCACATGGTCAGTACACTTACACTCTCTTAAAGGGACAGGGTACCTCAATTTACCACATCCCTCCCCCTTTACTTTAAGGTACAGCTAACAAGCTTAAAACACATTAACTATTTACACAATAACTAGTTACTGGTCAAGCCTCTCAGGAGGCTTGCTTGGACACATTGAGTGTCTCAGTTCAACAACTTCGGCTGGTTTTTCCAAGATCTCCTTTTCAGGGGACAGCTGTCCACTCGGTCCCTCAGTGGAAATTGGCGGGTTTGTCCCCCCCCAAACCCCTCGGGTCCCACAGGCCCCACCTGTGCTTCCCAATCATGTGACCTGTTCTCTACATGCGGCACAGACTCAAGCGTAGATGAAGACTGCATTTCTTCTTGTGGGACTGGGGTTCTTTTGCGGAGATGATCCATGTGTCCTCTAATCATTCGGCTGTTTACCAATACATTATAGGAGAGGGGTCCAGTTACCGCACTCACCTTGATGTAAATGAGTTTGTTGGCCAACAAACTGCACACTTTTCGATGTTCTCATCAATTGCTGCTTGCAATTAATAACGGGGAGAGACTGATGCAAGAGTAAACAATGGTGGTTTATTGAGACATAGGGCAGAGCACCAGATCATACGTGCTCACTCAGAAACCTCCAGAGCTAGACTTACTGGTACCAGTTTCCTGTGCTGTACAGCGATTCATCAGCGCTGTCACATGATCAGTACACTTACATTCTCTTAAAGGGACAGGGTGCCTCATTTTACCACATTGATCTAGTAGAAGGTGATTCATTAAGGGAGCGTATTTATTTGTCTTATAGAGGCTGTTGTTAAGCAAATTTGGATGTTGTTAATTTCAGTGGAAATTAAGAACTGGTGTCAGTAAAAGTGATCAGGATGCTGTCAAATTGTCGTTGAAAACTGAACTAGTTTGTTAATACCCTTTTGGGAAGGAAACCTGCTGTCTTTACCTGGTCTGGGATTACGTGTGACTGCAGTTCAACCCCAATCTGCTCGACTCTTTATGGCTGGATCTATGAAGTGGCCTAACAAGACACGCAGTTCTTTGATTAAGAGATGTAAAGAGAATGATTAAAAGGAGAAAGTGGTTCAAAGGTTTAGAAAAATTGGCTTCAAAGAGACTCTGGCAGTCCAGATGAATATTAAACCCTGTATTCTAACTTGTATTCCTGTTGTATATTTTATTGCAAAAACAGGGTCATTAGCACAAAGTAGCTTTGGAAGCTTAGAATATTAAACGGAAGATGAAGAATGATAAAGGTCAAGCAGCTGGCTAAATCATCTGGCACATGGGGGAAATTGGAAATATTTTGCTGCCTCAATTTTTGATGTTGTAAGTAACTTTGGTGAAAGAGGAAAAGGTAACAAAGTCTAGATTTTGTTTTGACTGAATTTGGTCTAAGTTCGTTTAACAAAATCTTTTACTAGTCGAGGAACCAACTTAAAATCATGACGCCTACGCTGAGGCCATTTGGCCTGTTGTATCTGTGCCAGCCCTTTAAAAGAGCTATCCAGTTATATATCCCTGATCTTTCCCTTCCAAGGATTTCTCTTTTTGAAAATCCCAATTGAATCTGTCTCCACCATCCTTTCAGGTAGCACGATCCAGATCACAACTTGCTGCGTAAAATCAATTCACCTCATCTCCCCCCCTGGTTCTTTGACAATTGTCTTAAATCTGTGTCCCCTGGTTACCAACCCTTCAGCCACGGGAAACAGTTTTTCCTTATTTACTCTCCCAAATCCATTCATGATTCCAAACACCCCTATCAAGTCTCTCCTTAACCTTCTTTGCTCTAAGGAGAACAATCCCAGATTTGCCAATCTCTCACTGCAACTCAAGTCCCTCATCCCCTGGTGCCATATGGATAAAAGTTAGAACCTGAATAAGATCGAACCTGTTGTCTTTTGGGCTTTCATAAAGACCACAAGACATAGGAGCAGAAGTAGGCCATTCGGCCCATCGACTCTGCTCCACCATTCAACGAGATCATGGCTGATCTGATAATCCTCAACTCCACTTTCCTGCCTTTTCCCCATAACCCTTGATTCCCTTACTGATTAAAAATCTACCTCAGCCTTGAATATATTTAATGACCCAGCCCCTACAGCCCTCTGCAGTAAAGAATTCCACAGATTCACTACCCTCTGAGAGATGAAATTCCTCTTCATCTCTGTCTTAAATGGGCGACCCCTTACTCTGAGATTATGCCCTCTGGTCCTAGACTCTCCCACAAGGGGAAACAATCTCTCAGCATCTACCCGGAGGTAATACTTTGGCCTCTCCCTTTTTATATATTTAAAGAAGCTCTTACTGTCAGTTTTTATATTGCTTGCTAGTTTACCCTCAATATTTATTTTCTCTCTTTATTATTTTTTTAGTCATCTTCTGTTGGTTTTTCAAACTTTCCCAATCCTCTGGCTTACCACTAATCTTTGCCACATTGTATGTTTTTTCTTTCAATTTAATACTATCCTTAACTTCCTTGGTTAACCATTGTTGATTTATCCCCTTCCAAGAATCCTTCTTCCTCACTGGGATATATTTTTGTGGTGAGTCATGAACTATTTTCTTAAATGTCTGCCATTGTTCATCAACCGTCTTTTCTGCTAAACTTCTTTCCCAGTCCCCTCCAGCCAACTCTGCCCTCAGTCCTTTGTAATGATCCTTATTTAAGTTTAGCACAGTTGTTTCTGACCCAAGTTTCTCACCCTCAAACTGAATGCTAAATTCTACCATGTTATGGTCACTCCCATTGTTTCCTCAATTGAACATTGATTGAACAACAGTAAAAAGGGCCACAATTACTTACCCCGTCTGCTGTTGGATTTGAATTGCAAGTTTGAACAGTTTTCTACTAATTAGCTGCAATGGCACTGAACTTACAGTATGTTATCCTTGGACATTTTGCATGCTGAATCGACGAAACGCACTACAAATCTATCAGGATTTCTAGAAAGGAGCAGTTTGACAGTTTTAAAATCCTGTGGGCTACGATTCCAGGGCTCACACTTTCTATGAATCGCCAGTGTTGACCCTGCAGAGAATGTGCGGTCAGTGGGAGGTACCCATGGGGAAACTCTTGGCACTAGAGATACGTCTTGGGTATCTATCAACCCTTATAAGGCAGGGGTGGCTTTGCTCACACTCCTATACCTCACACAGAAAATTCAACATACCCCTCCATCCTGTTTAGTGAGGACACGAATTAAGAAAACTTTTAATTGTCCATCATTGGGCAGACCATGACCCAGACTTGGATGTATAGGCCCCATCACACCCCCGCCATACCAGCAGTCATTTGCCCATCAATCTGATGGATGGTTGGCCAAGAAGAAAGTTAACGATTTAGGCTGGAACTTTCTGGCCCTATTGGCGTTGGGGGGGTGGGTGGGGGGTGGGGGGAACAATTCAGCAGGAGGGGCAGATATCAGTTTTGCACCGGGGTGAAAGCACAGCGAGATCATCCGATGGTGTCCGCCGTGATGGAATGTGAATCCCGCTGTGGAGGCCGGCGTGAACCTGATTTGCATCCCGGTAATGGGATGCAAAATAAAGCCCGACCGGAATTGTCCCCCTCCCAAGTCTGATCTATCGTTACGCCAGTGGGAAAATACATTGTCCCAGAACATGTCTGGACAAGTGTGACGTGCAGAAGTCGGGACTTAGCGTCAGGGTCTTGCTCAGATCGCAGATACCTGAGGAGCAGGAGATGCTGGAGCCCTACAGCTACCAGGCCCTGGGGAATGTGCATCACATGCTGGGTAGATTCTCACGGATATGGCTCCACCACGAAGCAGCTTATAGAAGGTGGGAGGTCTCCATCGATGCTTTGGGTCTGCTTTGGAACATCACGGTCTTGGCCATAGGCTGCTATGGATATTGGTGAGGGGGAGTAGAGGAAAGTCCAGTTGTGAGTGGGAGAGAGGAAGGTGTACCAGGGATGTGGGGTGGCAGATGAAGGTCTAGGTTTGACTGGAAGAGGAAGGTGAGGTTGGGAGGGGAGAGGAAGGAGTACGGGGGAGGAGAGTGTAACAGGGAGAACACAACAAGTGGGGAGGTAGGTGTAAACAGAGAGGAAGGCATAAGGGAGGGAGTTTGAAGGGGGGGGAGGAGTTTGGAGGGGGGAAGGAGTTCGGATGGGGGAAGGAGTCTGGGGGAGGAGGGAGTAAGGGGGGGGATTGTCCAGGTGAATGTGCAAGGGATGGCTCTTTGGAGGCAATGACTACCTCCTGAGGAGGAGATTGGGGGCGGGTGTGGTAAGAGGGGCTGGTGAGTACTAGAGGAGGCAGAGTAAGCCAGTAGGGTGGGAGGGTGAGGGTGCATCGATAGCGGTAGAAGGGACGGCGAGAGTGGTTGGTGGGCCCTGGGGGTGTGAAAGAGGAGGTCAGTGTGGATGGGGGTTGGATTCTCAAGAAGGTAGGTGACATGCACATTCACCTGGACATCCTGGAAAGACAAGGGTTCGGGTGGTAGGTGACGGTGGGGAGGTGGAAGATGATGCTGTGGGGACGAACAGTGATGGGGGAAAGGACATGGGTGACTGGGGGAGGGGAAAGCATGGGGAAGCTGACAATAACTTTGACAGCTACCATTGTGCAGAAATCAAAAGTGAGTGGAACCTCGTGTTGGACAGGCACAGGTGCTGCATGGGAGTGTGACCAGTGGGTGGGCGGAGATGAAGGTCAACTCAGATGGACAACTGAAAGAGAACCTCAGCAGCAGCATTGAGAATGCTGGGGACAGTGAGGTGAGTGTGGTGGAGGAAGGATCCGCGTGTGTGGGAGAGGCTTACATGAGGCTCCGAAATCCCTGCCACACACACAGTTCTCCCTCCAGAATCACTCGTGGTCCAGCTTCATGGAGCTGAACTGCTAGTGGGCGGGTGGGGGGAGTGCAGTGGGATGATTCGCGAAGCCTATCAATGAAATTGAAAGGCACTATTACACATTATTCAGTGAAAGAGAATATATTTTCAGATTATAAAGTGACAAAATGTGTTCACCCATGCAATTATGATCAGAATTTCCTAACTTTTCTAGGCCTACCACTTCTTCTAGGTGCTGCCCTGACATCTGCAGCAGGGGTGGAGACAGCCTGTGCAATGGTTGGCTCTGTTGCCTCTGATGACTTTGATGTGCATCTTCTGGAGAGCCAAGGCCTTGAGGGCCCTGGCTTGCTTTGGCTGTCCTCCTGTGGGCCAGCTGTTCCCTTTCCCTGACAGAGGACGAGGTTGAGGGGATCACAGGCAATGGGTTCTCAGAGGGAGCAGATCGCCTCTTCAGGACATTCCTGGGTGGGTGACCCAGGGGTGCCCAGCTGCAGCTCCTCCTCCCTTTGGGTGCCCGAGAGCCTCGGCCTGACTCCTTGAGGGGAAGGAGCACCTGGAGGGATGTTGAGGTGCCCTGTTTCTCTCTCGCATTGACACTGCAGGAACTCACCCATGGCTACCATGATGGAGTGCAGGTCTGCGCACATCTTCATGCTCTGCTGGACCAGGGTCTACATGGCTTCTGTCATCCTTCCCATGGAGACCTCCAGGCGCGCACATGTGGGCACCACTTCATCAGAGAGCAGGCAGCACACTCTTCCAACCCGTGTGCCACTCTGCTGAGGGCTTCCAACAGCTCTGTGTGATGTTCCCCCACCTTCTGCTGACCCTCCACGATGAGTTGGAATCCAGAGGCTCGTCATCTGACTCGGACCAGGCATATGCTTCTTGCCCAGCAGTCCTGAGCAGGTACTCAGCCGAACCTGCCTCCTCCTGCTGTGGACACGTGCCCATGCAATGACCACCAGATTGTGAACACGAACCTATTCTAGATCTAGGTCCCACCGAGGTGTGTGTCTCTGCGCTGGTGCAGGGTGTGGGTAAGCGCTGTGACGGGTCTTCCAGGCTGCTCATTTCCAGCCCCTCAATGGAGGAGGTGTCCTCTTGACTGGAGGTGAGGATGTGGATGGAGCTGAGGGACTGGCTGGCTGAGGGTGTCAGTTGCTTGACAGAGCTCCCTGTGAACCAAAGTAGAGATAATGAGTGCATGGCAGCAGAGTCAGAAGCAGGAGAGAGAGGCACTCACAGTTGCACTGAGAGAGGGATAATATGGTGCAGGATCCTCATGTGGGTGTTCACCACCGACCTCACCGTCACCATAGGCACAGTCCATGTCTTCACCAGTCAGCTCCTCAAAGTGAGTGAGGGGTCTAATGTGGGCCACTCCACCCCCGATCTGGGACCTTCCCCCTGCTGCTGTGAGCCAGCTTCTCCTGCATGGAAACAGATGGAGAGAGTGTGAGCAGGACACATGACACTGTGTGGAATGTTTGTGTGATGAGCGGAGTCATGGACGGGATGAGAACGTGAGTTCCAGAGGATATGAGCCTGATGGAGATGTGAGGGTGTGTGTGAGAGATAGTGCAATTGTCCCTTGAGATGTGAGATCCCTGTGGATGTGTGATGGGTTTGTGAGTGTGTGAGTTGAGAGTGATGAGGTGGTTGACTTACCCTGGAGGGACAGGTGAAAGCGTTCACCCCCTTCCTGCACCGGATGACTGACTTCCTCTGTGCCCCGTTGGCACTGACCACCGCTGCCACCGCTTCTCAGGCCGGATTGGTGACTCTGGTCGACCTCCTGTGGCCAGAGCGGGGGGTAGAGGACATTGCAACGGCCTTCCACTGTGTCCAAAAGGCACCCCAGAGAGGTAACACTAAATTTGGGAGCTGCTGCCTTCTTTGCTTTCAGGGCCACCTGTCACCTGGATCAGTCCTGGTCTGTAGACACGAAGTCGGCTGCGCTCTGATGCGCTTTAAATATGGCAGCCGGAGCGAGGAAGCGCTGAGGTCATGGCGTGCCGGGCGAATCCGAGCCCATCCACCAGCGATCCGGAGTGTTTCCCGTGAATGCTTTATTGATGAGGCGGGATGGGCCTGGAATGGGACACCAAGGCACGAAAACCCACCATTGCGGCCAGTGGGTAAAACAGCTTTTTCCACCCACCACTACTACACTTAGCACAAATCTGGGACAACTCCGCCCTCCGAATCGGGAATGCGGGGCATCATTTCAAAGTTTGCATTTGACACAGAAGTCAGCAATGTAGTAAAAAGCGAGGAGGATGGTAACAGACTTCAGGAGAACACGGGCAGGCTGGTGGACAGGGCAGACACATGCCAGATGCAATTTCGCACACACAAGTGTGAAGTGATACATTTTGTTTGGAAGAATGAGGAGAGGAAATATAAACTAAATGGTACAATTTTCAAGTGCAGGAATAGAGAGACCTGGGGGTTTGTGGACACAGATCTTTGAAGGTGGCAGTGCAAGTTGAGAGAGTATGAAAGCATATGGAACTTTTGATGTTATTAATTAGAGGCAGAAAGC
The DNA here is from genome assembly GCF_964194155.1 of Cetorhinus maximus. Classification (NCBI taxonomy): domain Eukaryota; kingdom Metazoa; phylum Chordata; class Chondrichthyes; order Lamniformes; family Cetorhinidae; genus Cetorhinus; species Cetorhinus maximus. The sequence goes on along the minus strand of NC_135900.1, from coordinate 5,982,797 downwards.
AAGGAAGTGATTTTTTAAAATTCTTTCACGGGATGTGGGCGCCACTGGCTAGGCCAACATTTGTTACCCAACCCTAATTGCCCTTGAACTGAGTGGCTTGTTGGGCCATTTCAAAATCAACCACATTGCTGTGGGTCAGGAGTCACATGTAGGTCAGATAAGGATGGCAGATTTCCTTCCCTAAAGGTCATTAGTGAACCAGGTGAGTTTTTATAACAACCAATGCTAGTTGCCTTGTTACCATTACTAAGACAAGCTTTATAATCCCAGATTTATTAATTGAATTTAAATTCCATCAGCTTCCATGGTGGGATTTGAACCCTCACCCCCAGAGTATTAAATTGAGCCTATTGGATTACTAGGTTAGTGACATTACCATTACACCACCCTCGCCCCCTGCTAAGTCACTATGAAACACTGGCCCAGTCTTGGCTGGAGTATTGTTGTCAATACTGGGCACCACATTTTTGGTAGGATGACCAGGCCTTGGAGAGGGTGCGGAGGAGATTTACTGGGACGGCACCAGGGATGAGTGACCTCAGTTGTGTGGGGAGGCTAGGGAGGCTGGGATTGCTCTCCTTAGAGAAGAGCAGGTTAAGAGAAGATTTGATAGAGATGTTCTAAATCATGAAGGGATTATATAAAGTAAATAAAGGGATACTGTTTCCATTGGCAAAAGGATCAGTTGCGAGGGGGACACCGATTTAAGGTAATTGGCAGAACCAGAGGTGACATGAGGAAACTTATTTTAACACAATGGGTTGTTGTGATCAGGAATGCACTGTGTGAAAGGGTGGTGAAAGCAAAGTCGAAAGAATTGGATAAATGCTCAAGGGGAAAAATATTCACGGGGCTAAGGGAAAAGAGGAGGCGGTGTGGGACTGATTAGATGGCTCTTTCAAAGAATTGTCACAGGCATGATGGGGTGAATAGCCTCCTTCTGGGCTGTACCATTCTATGATGCTAATTGGCGTACCAATCTCTGAAGACACAGCAGTCCCTGAGGGACAGAAGGCACAGGGACTTCTATGTAGCGGGTCCCCACACCTCTCAGCCCTGTTCCCTCCACATCAGTGGTCTTACTTGTGCTGGGTGCTAGAGTTCCCCCCCCCGCCCCACAAGAACCACCCCCCTCCCCCCCACAGGAAAGGCTGCAGGAATCTCAGCCAGAGGTTCAGGTCCTAGTGGGGTCTATGGCTGGTCCAGCAGAACTCTTCTGGAGTTACACAGCGCCCGACATCAGAACAATGTCAGCCCCCCGTAAGATGAAGTAATTTGAATGAGCAACATTTTGTTTCAGTGAAACAGTGATCACTTCAAGGGCCAAAGAACTATGATTATAAGCAATTTCAATGACACTACATCACATTGGGAGTAAGGTTCCAGTATCATAAGAACAAGATCTTTTACTCAATATATCCCTTCACGAATCATTCATGGTTCCTACTCTATAAGCTTATGTGTCTTAGCAACCACAATCACATTTTATGTAATATTTAGTACAATTTAACCGCAGCCCTAATAAAGCATCAAAATAAATCCTGATCCATTTAAAGCTCTTTGGTTTCTGATTACACAAAATGAACTATTATCAATTATCAACTGCGTAGTAAAGTTTTTTTAAATCAGCTATTAGTTCAGTTAATTAGGTATTTTTGCTCCTTATACTTAAGAATCCTTTCTTTGATTAAATATAGGCTTTTAGGATGGATTTCAGAACGTTAATGCCTCACCAATTCACAATTCTTTCACAGAGTGTATAGAATAAAGCTCCCATTGGATATACGTCTTCAGTGAGGGCTTGCTATTGAAAATGACCAATTACTGATCTGAACATTATTGATGGGTTTGTGTCATGGTGGAATGTTCCCCTAATTAGAAAGAGAATCTTGGATCAATAATAGTGCTCAGGTAGGGTGTGTGCTTTAAGGAATAACGGGGGATCTGTTGGTATATTAAATTTTCAGGGATGGAGAGAGGCAATGTATATGAATGGCACAGTTCAAAAGAGCATACAGGGATGCAGGGACCTAGTGGTTCAAGTGCATTGATCTTTGGAGGTGGCAGGACATATTGAGAGAGTAGTTAGCAAAGCATATGGGATTTTGGGCCTCATAAGTAAAGGTATTGAGTACAAAAGCAGGAACGTTGTGCAGAACCTTTAAAAGACTCTGCTTAGGCCACAACTGGAGTATTGCATCCAATTTAGGAATGATGTGAGGGTCCTTGTGAAGGTGTGGAGGAGATTTACCAGAATGGTTCCAGGGATGGGGGATTTTAGCCACATGGTTAGGTTGGAGAAGCTGGGGTTTTTCTCCTTGGAGCAAAGGAGTTTGAGGGGAGATTTGATAGAGGTGTGCAGGATTATGACAGGTTTCGATAAGGTAGGCAAAAAAGGGCTGGTACAAAGACTAGGTGGGGCATAGATTGAGGATTTTGAGTAAATGATACAGGGATGATGCGAGGAAAAGTCAGTTTACGCAGTGAGTGGTAATGACTTGGAACTCACTAGGATGGTGGAAGCAGAGATAATCAATGACTTCAAAAGGAAATTGGATGGGCACAGGACTAGAGGGCTAGAGCGAGGTAATGTGGCTGACAGGATTGCTTTACAGAGAGTCAGTATGGATTTGATGGGCTGAAAGGCTTCTTCTCTGCTGTAATGAATCTATGGCTCCATAATTTCTGCTACCTGGGAGGTTTTCACCTTTGATCTGCTCCTCCCAGCTATCGGCCTTCTCAGCAGTATGGGGGATGCTTGTGCAGATCTACCCTGGACTACTGATGAGGAATAAGCGGAGCAACGACAACAGTAATGGCGGCAGGCTTCTTCTCAACCCCTTGCTGCTCCACGGGACAGGGGGGAGGAACACAGAGCTGTAGCTCACAGGAGGTGAGAACCTCAACCAAGGTAAATGAGCAGAGAATTAGCTTTCTTGGATGTGGTCGAGCACCAGTGTGCCAGAAGGATCAGCCTTTCCCGTAAAGTGGATGCTAGTGTTGTAATATGCCTTTTAGGGATAGCAGAATGCTTTCACTTCAAGGGAAGTGTGTCATGTGATCCAGCCTCAGTTTCACCTCGGCCTGCAGCAGAACATAGGCACACAGCTCTGTTGTCCTCAAGCTTTTTATCCACATATATATTTTCACATGTGCCTAGAATTAATAAATAAACCCACAATGTGTTTGCACAACCCCTTATGAGTGATTGGTGCCTTTATATCATTATAACACACATGACATGGTGGCAGCGGTGAGATGATTTTTGAGCGAAATTGGAAATGTACGGGGACAAGAAATTAAAGGCACCTAGACTTCTTCAAAGATTGTCCTTACCTTGAGGAATTGGCAAGGCTTTAACATTGCCTATTTTACTTAGGTCAGGATGTAGGCCAGCACTGGAATAAATAGAACCAAAGAAATTGATCTGCTGCACATGATTGTACATTTCAGATTGTTGAACATCAATCCTTCATTGCGTACCACTTGCATCAATAGGTGCAGGTTATGGTCATGTTCTTGCTTCATTCTGCCCACAACAGCAATAAAAAGACCTACTGCCCAGTGGACTAGATGGGCATGCATTGCCAGCGACAGTGAATGTTACCTCAGTCCTCAATTTCTTCACCTCTGGCTCCTTCCAGGGAAGTGCTGGCGATATCTGTAGAATCCCACAATCTGCTGTGCACAAGTGTATCACCCTGGTGATGGATGCCAATGTTTACAATGCTGCCTTTGGATTTTGCTAATCACTTTAAATCATTCGCCTATGATTCCTGACAGTTCCACCAACTGGAACAGTCTCTCCCTTTCTACTCTGTCCAGACTCCTCATGATTTTGAACACCTCGATCAAATCTCCTCACAACCTTCTCTTCTCTAAGGAGAACAACCCCAGCTTCTCCAATCTATCCTCATAACTGAAGTCCCTAATCGCTGAACCCATTCTATAAATCCTTTCCACACCCTCTCCAAATCCTTCCTAAAGGGTGGTGCCCAGAATTGGACACAATACTCCAGTTGAAGTTGAACCAGTGTTTTAAAGGTTCACTATATTATAACTTCCTTGTTTTTGTACTCTATGCCTCTATTTATAAAGCCCAAGATCCTGTATGCCTCTTTAACAACTTTCCCAATGTGCCCTGCCATCTTCAACAATGTGTGCATGTACGCCCCAAAGCCTCTCTGTTCATGCACCCTCTCTAAAATTGGGCCCTTTATCATCTGTTGACTCACCTCATTCTTCCAGCCAAAATGTATCACTTCACAATTCTCTGCATTAAATGTTATCTGCCATGTGTCTGTCCATTCCACCTGTCTACAGCCTCTTGAAGTTTGTCACTATCCTTCTCACTGTTGGCAATACTTCCATGTTTTGTGTCACCTGCAACCACCCTCAGACCAACCAGCAGTATTTTTCAATCAGATAGGATTGCACTCCATTAATGCTTAGCTGGTATGCAACTAACAGAAGACCATCATGCATGGTAAAGCTGCCATGATGCTTTCATTCTGATGAGTCAAAGTTCCCACAGATTATTCTTAAAGGAATAATTGGCAATCGAGTTGTGCGAGGTCCCTTGGGGATGAGCAACCATAATATGATAGAATTCTTCATCAAGATGGAGAGTGACATAGTTGATTCTGAGACTTGGGTCCTGAATCTTAATAAAGGAAACTACAATGGTATGAGGCGCGAGTTGGCTATGATGGATTGGGAAACGTTACTTAAAGGGATGACGGTGGATAGGCAATGGCAAACATTCAAAGAGTGCAACAATTGTTTATTCCTGACTGGCGCAAAAGTAAAACAGGAAAGGTGGTAAAACCATGGCTTACAAGAGAAATTAGAGATAGTATTGGATGCAAGGAAGAGGCATGCAAATTGGCCAGAAAAATCAACAGACCTGAGGATTGGGAGCAGTTTAGAAGTCAGCAAAGGAGGACCAAGGGATTGATTAAGAAGGGGAAAATAGAGTACGAGAGTAAGCTTGCAGAGAACATAAAAACTGACTGTAAAAGTTTCTATAGGTATGTGAAGAGAAAAAGATTGGTGAAAACAAATGTAGGTCCCTTACAGCCAGAAACAGAGTAATTTATAATGGGGAACAAAAATGGCTGACAAACTAAATACATACTTTGGTTCTGTCTTCACAAAGGAAGACACAGATAACATACCAGAAATATTGGGGAACATAGGGTTTAGTGAGAGGGAGGATCTGAAAGAAATCAGTATTAGTAGGGAAATGGTGTTGGAGAAATTGATGGGATTGAAGGCCGATAAATCCTCGGGGCCTGATAATGTACATCCCAGAGTACTTAAGGAAGTGGCCCTAGAAATAGTGGATGCATTGGTGGTCATCTTCCGAGATTCTATTGACTCTGGAACAGTTCCTACAGATTTGAGGGTAGCTAATGTAACCCCACTATTTAAAAAGGGAGGCAGAGAGAAAACAGGGAATTATAGACCAGTCAGCCTGACGTCGGTAGTGGGGAAAATTCTAGAGTCCATTATAAAAGATTTAATAGCTGAGCACGTGGAAAACAGTGGCAGAATCGGACAGAGTCAGCATGGATTTATGAAAGAGAAATCATGCATGACAAATCTACTGGAATTTTTCAAGGATGTAACTGGTAGAGTTGATGAGGGGGAGCCAGTGGATGTGGTTTATTTGGACTTTCAGAAGGCTTTCGACAAAGTCCCACATAAGAGATTGGCGTGTAAAATTAAAACACATGGGATTGGGGGTAGTGTATTGAGATGGATAAAAAACTGGTTGGCAGACAGGAAACAAAGAGTAGGAATAAATGGGTCTTTTCTGAATGGTAGGCAGTGACTATTGGGGTACCGCAGGGATCGGTGCTGGGACCCCAGCTATTTACAATGTATATTAATAATTTAGATGAGGGAATTAAATGTAATATCTCCAAATTTGCAGATGACACAAAGCTGGGTGGGAGGGTGAGCTGTGAGGAGGATGTAGAGATTCAGTGTGATTTGGACAAGCTGAGTGAGTGGGCAAATGCATGGCAGATGCAGTATAATGTGGATAAATGTGAGATTATTCATTTTGGTAGCAAAAACAGGAAGGCAGATTATTATCTGAATGGCTATAAATTGCGGGAGGGGAATGTGCAACGAAACCTTGTACACCAGTCGCTGAAGGTAAGCATGGAGGTGCAGCAGGTGGTAAAGAAGGCAAATGGTATGTTGGCCTTCATAGCGAGAGGATTCGAGTACAGGAACAGGGATGTCTTGCTGCAATTGTACAGGGCCTTGGTGAGACCACACTTGGAATATTGTGTGCAGTTTTGGTCTCCTTATCTGAGGAAGGATGTACTTGCTTTAGAGGGAGTGCAGCAAAGGTTTACCCGACTGATTCCTGGGATGGTGGGACTAACATATGAGGAGAGATTGAGTCGATTAGGATTATATTCACTGGAGTTCAGAAGAATGAGGGGGGATCTCATAGAAACCTATAAAATTCTAACAGGACTAGACAGGGTAGATGCAGGAAGGATGTTCCCGATGGTGGGGGAGTCCAGAACCAGGGGTCACAGTCTGAGGGTATGGGGTAGACCATTTAGGTCTGAGATGAGGAGAAATTTCTTCACCCAGAGAGTGGTGAGCCTGTGGAATTCGTTACCACAGAAAGTAGTTGAGACCAAAACATTGTATGTTTTTAAGAAGGAGTTAGATATAGCTCTTGGAGTGAAAGGGATCAAAGGGTATGGGGAGAAAGCGGGAGCAGGCTATTGATCATAATGAATGGCGGAGCAGGCTCGAAGGGCTGAATGGCCTCCTCCTGCTCCTAGTTTCTATGTTTCTATATTCACACCTCCAAGCAGAGTTATTGAGTGGCTCCTTAGAGACAAAGGCATGGCTGATGACACTGACACCCAGGAAAGGCATAAATAAAGCCCCATGAGCACAGGAGTGGTGACAGTACAAGCTATTGGGATGCTGAAGATGCGATTCAGCTGCCTGGACAGATCTGGGAGCACCCTTCAGTCTGCACTAGCAAGGGTGTCTTGCACAACATATTGCAGCAGCCAGGACTGGAGCTACAGGAGGAGGAAGGTGAGGACTGCTCTTCAGAGGAGGACAAGGAAGTGCAACAGGAGGAGGAGAAGGAGGGAAGTGGAGGAGGAGCAGCCTGATGTGGCTAGTGCACCTAGCTGCCAGGAGGTCCAAGATGGACTCATTCGGACTCACTTTGTCTAATCTGAGGCAGTGCGGGCATCTGACACACCAATCCTGAACCTACTGTGCCTCCAGGTCCCTGTTCCCAACACAAAGTAAGCCCTCATCCCTCTCTCAGACACCCATTACTCAATGTTTACTCTGGTCATGCCATCTTCCTCAAAGAAGGAGGCCACTTGGGAGGTTACAGGCAACAATGGGGAAGACGAGACAATGGAGCTTTGAAATAAAGCTTATGGTTGATAAACATTAAATAGAAAAGTGACAATTTAACACGGTGTTAAGTGCCCAAGTGATTACCCTTGTGCAACTAGCTATTTCTTTTTCTATTATACCTAGGTGACGCAACACTCTGGTTTCTGGAGAGATGGAGGCAGACTGCTCATTCTACTGCTTTAACTGCACAGATGCTTGTGGTCGACATCCTGTTGGTATTGGAGTCTGTGTGGGCTTCATTAGAGACTGTCCCATTTACCCCTGTGAACATGAAGATTCAGCTTTTGGCGCAGAGAACCACAGAACCATAGAAAGGCTACAGCGTAGAAAGAGGCCATTCAGCCCATCATGTCTGTGCCGGCCAGAAAAAGATGAAAAATAAACTAGCCGCTCATTTTAATCCAGAACCTGATCCATAGCCTTTCAGGTTACAGCGCTTCAGATGCAGATCCAGGTGCCTTTTAAATGAGTTGAGCATTTCAGCCTCAACCACCGATTTAGTCAGTGAATCCCAGACGCCCACCACCCTCTGGATGAAGATGTTTTTCCTCATGTCCCCTCGAATCCTTCTACCAGTCACCATAAATGCCCCCTGGTAATTGACCCCCCAGCTAGGGGAAACAAGTCTTTAATGTCCACCGTATCTAGGCCCCTCAAAATTTTGTACACCTCAATTAGGTCACCCCTCAGCCTCCTCTGTTTTAAGGAAGACATCCCTAGCCCATCCAATCTCTCTTCATTGCTGCAATTTTCAAGCCCTGGCGACATTGTTGTAAATCTTCTCTGTACCATCTCCAGGGTAAAGGGTTAACATCAGAAGCATACATGATGCTGATGGAATAGTGCTGTCAGATCACATGACTGAGAAGTAAAGAGATCACAGAATCACAGAATCACAGTGCAGAAGAGGCCCTTCGGCCCATAGAGTCTGGACCAACACGTGAGAAACACCTGACCTACCTAAGTATTCATTCAACACTCTAGTGATGTCCTCTGGCTCCACCCATAGATTGCGCCCTTGGTCCCTTATGGGCCCTACTCTTTCCCTGGTTATCCTCTTCCCATTGATATACTTATATAGAATATCTTGGGATTTCCCCTACTTTTACCAGCCAGAGCTTTCTCATATCCCCTCTTTGCTCTCCTAATTGTTTTCTTAAGCTCCACCTGTACTTCACTAATGCCTCCGCTGATTTGCTTCCCTTGTACCTGCTAAAAGCCTCTCTTTTCCTTCTCATCGTAACCTGAATATCTCTGGTCATCCATGGTTCTCTGGGCTTGTTACTCCTTCCTATCACCCTAGAGGGAACATGTTGAGCCTGTCCCCTCCCCATTTCCTTTTTGAACACCCCCCCACTGTTCCTCTGTAGATTTCCCCACAAGTAACTGTTCCCAGTCTACCTTGGCCAGATCCTGCCTTATTTTACTAAAATCCACTCTCCCCCAATCCAAAACATTTTTTTGCAACTTGTCGATTTCTTTGTCCATAACAAACTTAAACTGTACCATGTTGTGGTTGCTATCACTAAATGCTCGCCCACCACCACCTCATCCACCTGTCCGGCTTTATTCCCCAGAATTAGGTCCAGCACTGCACTGTTCCTTGTTGGACCCTCTACATATTGACCTAAAAAGTTCTCCTGTACACATTTCAAGAAATCTATTCCATCCAAGCCCTTAACACTATGTCTATCCCAATTAATGTTGGGAAAGTTGAAATCACCTAATATAATTACCCTATTGTTATTGTTTTGACACACCTCCACAAATTGTGCACATATTTGCTCCTCAATTTCCCGCTGACTATCTGGGGGTCTATAATAAACACCTAATAATGTGGTTGCCTCTTTTTTATTCCTAAACTCTACCCACAAAGCTTCATTCGATGCCCCCTCCAGGATATCATCTCTCCTTACTGCAGTAACTGACTCCTTAACTCATAATGCAACACCTCCTCCTCTTTTACCCCCTCCCCTGTCTCGCCTGAAGATTCTATATCCCGGAATGTTGAGCTGCCAATCCTGCCCTTCCCTCAACCACGTCTCAGTGATGGCTACTATATCACAATTCCACATGTCAATCCTCACTCTTAACTTATTCGTTTTACCTGTAATACTCCTGGCATTAAAGTAGAGGCCATCCAGCCTTGCCATACTCCCTTGAAGCTTATTGCAGCTGTACTCCCTCTGACTTGATTGTTTTACTGTATTATGATGTGTCCCTATTCTGCTAACATTCTGTGTCCCCTCCCCCTGCCGAATTAGTTTAAACTCCTCCCAACAGCACTAGCAAACGCGCCTGCAAGGATGTTAATCCCGCTCTGGTTCAGATGTAGACCGTCCCACTTGTACAGGTCCCACCTTCCCCAGAAACGGTCCCAGTGATCCAGGAATCTGAAACCCTCCCTCCTGCACCAACTCTTAAGCCACGTATTCATCTGCGCTATTCTCCTATTTCTGCGCTCGCTAGCACGTGGCAGTGAGACGAATCCAGAGGTTACAACCCGAGAGGTCTTGCTTTTTAGTCTACTGCCTAACTCCCTGAATTCTTGATGCAAGACCTCATCCCTCTTTCTACCTATGTCATTGGTACCAACATGTACCATGACCTCTGCCTTATCACCCTCCCCCTTCAGGATGCCCTGCAGCCGTTCAGTGACATTCCGGACCCTGGCACCAGGGAGGCAACAGACCATCCTGGAGTCACATTGACGGCCACAGTAGCGCCTATCTGTTCCCCTGACTATAGAATCCCCTATTACTATTGCTCTTCCTCCCTTCCTCCCCTCCTGTACAGACAGGCTGCCTGTGGTGCCAGAAGCTTGGCACTGTCCGCACTCCCTGGAGGAACCAACGTCCTCATCAGCCTCCAAAATGGAATACCGATTTGTGAGCGGGACCCCAGGGGACTCCTGAACTATCTGCCTGTTTCTCTTGGACTGCCTGGTAGTCACCCATTCCCTTCCTTCCTCAAGTCCCTTCACCTGCAGTGTGACCACCTCTCTAAACATGCTATCCACGATGCTCTCAGACTCGCGGATGCTCCACAGTGTCCCCAGCCGTCATTCCAGCTCTGAAACCCGAGCTTCCAGGAGCTGCAGCTGGACACACTTCCTGCACACATGCTGGTCCCGGGCACTGGAAATGTCCCCGGCTTCCCACATGGAGCACGAGGAGCACACCACGGCTTTGAGCTCTCCTGCCATGACTTATCCCTTTAAATTAAACCTTTTAAGTCAATGACTCTAGGGGCCTTCTTTCCTGATCCTCGTTACTGTAGAATATACAAACTGTAAACCACAAAAAGACCTTCAACTATAAGCGATTAAAGTAGTAAATACCTTACCCACTACTTTCCAGTGATCCCTTTCCCTTGTAGCCTCTACTGCTGCAGCATTCTCTGAAGATTTAAGAAGTTGGTTAACAAGGAAAAAATGCAAAGAGCACCTCGTCCCCTATGCACCGAATTCCCGCTTTGCACCAAATTCCGAATACCCACTCTGGCTGTGCCCCACTCAGGTTGTGCTCACTCTCCTGTTCCTGTGCAAGCACACTGGAAGGAGGAGGAGCTTCAACCTTGCGTAGAGGTCCAAATGTGTAAATATTTGCTGTAAGTAAGGAGTAATGGTTTTAAGAAACTGCAGACTCGAGCAGCATGCTTTGGGAGAATAGACAATCCCCAAAACCCTTGTCTAGACCCTGACCACACAATGAAACAGGCTGTATATGTTTTTTCTTTATTATTCCATGGAACGTGGGTCGCTGACAAGGTCAGCATTTGTTGGCCATCCTTAATTTCCCTTGAATTAGATGGCTTGTGAGGCCATTTCAGGCGGCAGGTAAGGGTCAACCACATTGCTGTGGGTCTGGAGTCACATGTAGACCACACTGGGTAAGGACGGCAGATTTCCTTCCTTAAAGGACATTAGTGAACCAGATGGGTTTTTACGATAATCGATGATAGTTGCCATGGTCACCATTACTGAGACTAGCTTTGCATTCCAGGTTTATTTCTTTAATTTAAGTTACACCAGCTGGGGAGGGGACAGGAGCGGGTGGGGAAGGGAAGTTGTGGATGTGCTTCAAGCAGCTCCCCCATCTCTATCTGTCTTCTCCATCTCTTCCCTCTCATGGCCCACTTACAGTTCCCTGCTAGCCAAGAACTGGGGAGCTCTTTGGTAGACGTCAGGGAGGCATTGAACAGCTAACGTGAGGCTTGTGCCTCCATCTTGCTTAAGATGGCAGACTCAGTGTGCAGGCCACTGCTGAGGGCCAGCATGCACTTGGTGACCTGTCGTGCCTGATTCTCAATGCAGATGGCCAGTTTTCCCAATGACGTAGATATCAGCATGAAGGTCTGGGACATCGTGGCTCTCATTTAATTTTTAAATTCATTCTTAGATGTGGGCGTCGCTGGGTCAGCAGCATTTATTGCCCATCTCTCATAGCTCTTGAGAAGGTGGTGGTGAGCTGCCTTCTTGAACCACTGCGGTCCATGCAAAAATCCTCTCTTCGGTTCCTAAGAAGAGTCACATTGGACTCAAAACGTTAACTCTGCTTCTCTCCAAAGAGGCTGCCAGACCTGCTGAGTTGTTCCAGCTGTTTTTATTAAATATTTATATGGCACCTTTACCATAATAAAATGTCCCAAGCCGCTTCACAGGAGCATTATAACACTAAATATGATGCTGAGACATATAAGGAGATATTAGTCAGGTGACCAAAAGCTTAATCATAGAGGTAGGTTTCCGGGAGTGTCTTAAAGGAAGAAAGCAAGATAGAAAGACAGAGAGATGTGGGAGACTATTCAAGCTTGGGGCCATAGGTAACTGAATGCATGATCCCCAATAGTGGACTGATTAAAATCAGAGTGTGCAAGAAGGCAGAATTAGAAGCGCTAGTATCTCAGAAAGTTTTGGGTTGGAGGAGGTTACAGAGACAGGGAGGGGCAAAGCCATGGAGAGACTTGAAAACGAGGATGAGAATTTTAAAATTAAGATGTTGCTTGATCGGGAGACAATGTAGGTCAGACGGCACAGGAATGATAGGGTTACGGGACTTGACGTGAGTTAGAACATGGATGGCTGAGTTTTGACCTGCGATGACTTCAAGTTCATGAAGGGTAGAAGGTGGGAGACCAGCCAAGTCTAGAGATAACAAAAACATGAATGAGGGTTTCAGCAGCAGGTGATCTGAGCCAGTGATGTTATGCAGGTGGGGGAAATAGGCAGTTTTAGCGATGTCATGAATATGAGGTCAGGAGCTTATCTCAGGGTCAAACTTGACACCAATGTTACAAACAGACTGGCTTAATGTCAGACTGTTGCTGGAGCAAGAAATGGAGTCAGTAGCTAGGGAACGGAGTTTGGAGCAGAGACCAAAAACAATTCAGTCTTCCCAATGGAGGTCACAGGTTTGGAAGGTGCCATCAAAGGAGTCTCGCTGGGTCGCTGCAGTGTGTCTTGTAGATGGTGCACACTGCTGTCATTGTGCACTGATGGTGGAGGGAGTGAACGTTTATTGTGGTGGATGAGTTACCTATTAAGCAGGCTGCTTTGCCCTGGATGGTGTTGAGATTCTTGAGTGTTGAATATTCCATCATACTCCTGACTTGAACTTTATAGATGATGGACAATCTTTGGGGAGTCAGGAGGTGAGTTATTCTGCTCTTGTAGCTGCAGTATTTAACTGGCTGGTCCAATCCTGTTTCTGGTCAATGATAACCCCCAGGATGTTGAAGGTGGGGGATGCAGCGATGGTAATGCCATTGAACATCATGGGGCGATGGTTAGATTCTCTCTTGTTGGAGATGGTCATTGCCTGGCACTTGTGTAGCATGAATGTCAGTTGCCACTTGTCAGCCCAAGCCTGGATATTGTCCAGGTCTTGCTGCAAATGGATATGAACTGCTTCAGTATCTGTAGAGCTAGAGACAGACTCTAAAGTTAGCATTGCCTCTGGAAATGCTGGTGAACCTCACACACTCTCTGTTGCTGTTTGCGACTTGTCCTCTTCGTTAATTGCCCTGGAGTCCAGCTGAGCAGAGTTTGGAAGATCCTGTGCCCTCCAACAGGCACTCTAATGTTGACCCTGTCTCCAACATCTTTTCCTGCTCACTTGTGATGTGAACCCCACCATGTGACAACCCAGCTACATGCCTTGTTGGCTCCAGCATGGGGTGTGTGTCTGAGCTGGTGAAGGGCATTCTGCGTGTACGAGTTCTGTGGCTGTGGATTCTCAGAATAAATCGCCTGCTCTGATGAGTCTTCCTACTCTTTCTGCATCAGCTCCCGGGGAATGCTTACAGGGCCTGGAGGAGAAGAAAGACATTAATTTGAACTGACAAGGTGAGAGGGTTGTAAGTTATCATTCCACAGGTGACCATATTACAGTGGCTGCTGACATCAAGCGTACAAAGAGTGAGTGTAGTACACCATGTGGCTGTGTGTTATTTAATTATGTCCATCACCTAGATGGGAGATCACGCACCTTTCCTTTGCCATCGGTCATGCACGCAGAGACTCTGCTTATCTCCAATGTGCCCTCCTCCACAGCAGTCAGAGTGGCAATGGCTGGAGGGCCACCCCTGCTCTCTGCATCTTCCTGTTATTCTGCGTGCTCTTCTCCTGCAAGGAGAAAAAGAAGAGAGTTGTGGGTGTGAGAATTGGAACGCTTTGACAAGAGAGAAGAAGAATATTTGTGGAGGGTTGATGTGAGGGATAAGTTGAGGCTGAGTGCCAGTGGTGACTGGTCAGATCAGGATGTGAGGAAGCGCCTCACGGGAGAGAGATGACTCCCCTGGGAGCTGGTGTTGGTCTGAGGAATGGTGTGCAAACGACGATTGGGGAAATCAGAGTCTTGAATGTGGAACGTTCCTCACCTTTCCTGCCCTGGTCAGGTCATTGAACCTCTTATGGCACTATATCCTCCCATCCACTTACAAGAGAATGTTCCGGCAGGCCCTCACTGTTCTTATTCCAGAAAGCCAATTGGTGAAAGATAGAACTGGAGACAATATTTATACACCTCCCTACTTATTTACAGAATTACACATGACAAGCTTACATCTCCCAACCCAACAATCTCAACTTTAGTCTCTGTCTATTTATAGAGGCTCAAGTGAATCCCCAGTTAATAACCACAAACTGCATACAATTAAAGACAAATTTTATACAACTAAACACAAATCATATACAATTAAATGCAATTCATATACAATTATCATTTACAACCCACTGCAAAGAGATGCATCTGAGATCCATGGTGAAGCCTTACCTCATTGACACTTCATCCATCAAGTTGCTGGCTCTATCTTGACTCTTGCAGTGAGTTCCCATTCTGATTGGATATGCTTCCCAGGCTCAAGCAGATCAGAAGGTCAAAATTCAGCCCATTATGTCAGTACGAGTTGTTCCTTTCTTCATTGTGGTTTGAAACAGAAAGGATTGAACAGGGAACTTTCTAAATGGTGAAAAGCCAGAAACCGTGGAGGTCCAAAGAGACTTTGGGAATCCAGGTAAATAGGTCGTTAAAATGCCATGAACAGGAACAAAAAAAATGTAAAAGACTAATGAACTGATGGCCTTTATATCAAGAGGGCTAGAATCCAAGGGGGTGGAAGTCATGCTGCAGCTGTACAAAGCCCTGGTTAGGCCACGCCTGGAATTACTGAGAAAGTTCTGAGAAGCACATCTTCAGAAAGTTATATAGACCTTGAAGGGAATGCAGCGTAGGTTTACCAAAACGATACCTAGGCTCCAAGGGTTACATTACAAAGAGAGACAAACAAACTAAGGCTGCAATGGTTGAAATTCAGAAGGTTAAGAGGTGATTTGCTTGAAGCTTTCAAGGTATTAAAGTGATCTGAGAGTGAGTGCCCTTGACAGCAAGGCAGCGTTGGACCAAGTATGGCATCAGAGAGCCCTGGCAAAATCGAGGTCAATGGGAATAAAGGTGAAAACTCTCCACAGGTTGGAGTCATGCTTATCACAAAATAGGATGGTTGTGGTCATTGGAGGTCAATCACCTCAGCTTCAGGACATTTTTTTTATTTGTTCATGGGATGTGGGCTTCACTGGCTAGACCAGCATTTACTTCCCATCCCTAATTGGCCTTGAGAAGTTTGTGCACTACCTTCTTGAACCGCTGAAGTCCATGGGTTGTAGGAACACCCACAGTGCTGTTAGGAAGGGAGTTCCAGGATTTTGACCCAGTGATATTGAAGGAACGGCGATATATTTCCAAGTCAGGATGGTATGTCACTTGGAGGGGAACTTGCAGGTGGTGGTGTTCCCATCTATCTGCTGCCCTTGTCCTTCTAGGTCATAGACGTCACAGGTTTTGAAGGTGTTTGAACATCGTTGCAGGAGTTTGTCAGGGTAGTGTCCTGGGCCCAACCATCTTCAGCTGCTTCATCAATGACATTCCCTCCATCAATGTCCGAAGTGGGGATGTTCACTGATGATTGCACAATGTTCAGCACCATTCGCAACTCCTCAGATCCTGAAGCATCTGTGCCTACATGCAGAAAGACTTGGACAAAATTCAGGCTTGATCTGATAAGTAGCAAACAACATTCTCCCTGCACAGGTGCCAGTAGATGTAGTGGATTTGGATTTCCAAAAGGCATTCAATAAGGTGCCACATAAAAGATTACTGTACAAGATAATAGCTAATGGTATTGGGGGTGATATATTAGCGTTACAGGCAGGTTCAGGAGAGAACTGAAACCCTTGTACCTTTTCCCTTATTGTCTGTAATCAGTGTGTTTTGGAAAAAGGGAAATATGTGTGCTTCTTCGTCCCCTGAGTGCGAGCAGCCAATTGAACTAACAGCTGCAAGCTTTTGTGGGTTTAAACAAAGAGGATTATTTTTTCACGCATTCACCACAAAAGGCTAAACACTACATCATTCACACACACACACACACACACACACACACACATTCACTCAAGAAAGATACAGTTCAAGAGAATAGTGCACTTTTACCAATTACAAAAAAGGAATAGTTCATAAGAAGCAATCGTTGTGGACCCATTAAAACGGCATTTCTCTCCTCAATGGTTAGTCTAGGTAGATACAGATAACCAGAGTCATATATCAGTGTTGTCGCAAGGCTCCCTCGAAGAATTGAAAGTTCAGCGGGTCATGAAGTTAGGCACTAGTAGTTTCCATACCAGGAGGTCAAGCTTCTTTACAGGTGGGCTTGGAATAGGAATCAGGCTGGGAGACCTTTAAGGTGTAGCAGGCTCCAGGTTTAAAATGGCATAGGTGTTATTGTCTTGTTCTGCAACTAGTACTCTGCAATGAGCATTCTTTACAGGTTGGCCGTTTCTCTCTGATTCTTGGAATAATGAAAGATTTGGTATTAGAAGCTAGTTTTGGTCACATGATCAACTTCCACTGGCCACCTGGAATGACCTGGGAGTCTGAAATTAGTATACACAATGGATGAATTTTTCCACACTTACTCAGGATGTATTGGTTTCTGCCCAGCTTTCATCGTTAGGGTTCAAACATGGGGACATGGAGCCTGGACTAGTGTTTTTGGTAAATCCACAAACAATGGCAAGTTTAATTTCCACAGATAGTATTCATCTTGGTATGTCCATTCAGGGGGAAGCACTCCACCCATTGGCGTGCAAGGAGGAACTTTTAGGAAACTTGAGGTAGTCTGTGTAGAAATTGGAGAAGACACCTGACCCTTGACAGCCATCGTAACCATCTCATTAGTGCCTATTTAAAGGAAAAATAAGAGACAGTTCTGGAAAATTATATACTGGGTGCAGTCCATGTTTGGAGTTATGAATAGGACACGCCTCCACTGAACATGGCGTTAGCATGGGTAGAGGATTGGCGAACTAATAGGAAACAGAATCAGGACAAGTGCGCCATTTTCAAGTTGGCAAACTTAACTAGTGGAGTGCCGCAGGGATCAGTGCTGGGGCCTCGACTGTTTATGACCTATATGAATGACTTGGATGAAGGGAGCGACAATGTTGTAGCCAAACTTGTTGACAGCGCAAAGATGGGTAGGAAAGCACGTTGCAAGGAGGATACAAAGAGTCTGCAAAGGGACATAGATAGTTTAAATGAGTAGGCAAAACATTGGAAGATGGAGTATAATGTGGGAAATTGGGAGGTTGTCCACTTTGGCAGGAAGAATAGAAAAGCAAAATATTATTTAAATGGAGGGAAGCTGCAGATTGCTGCAGTACCGAGAGACATGGGCATCCTTGTTCAGGAATCACAAATGGTTAGCATCAAGGTACAGCAAGTAATTAGAAAGGCAAGTGGAATGTTGACCTTTATTGCAAGGGGGATGGAGTATAAAAGTTGGGGAGTCATGCTACAACTGTGCAGGGCATTGGTGAGACTGCACCTGGAGTATTGGGTGCAGTTTTGGTCTCCTTACCTAAGGAGGGATATACTTGCATTGAAAGTTCAGGGTAGGTTCACTGGGCTGATTCCTGGGATAAAGGGGTCATTTTATGTAGAACGATTGAGCATGTTGGGCCGATACTGATTGGAAATTTGAAGAATGAGAGGTGATGTGTTTGAAGCATGAGATTCCGAGGGAGTTTGACAGGGTAGATGCTGAAAGAATGTTTAAAATAAAAGGGAGCAAGTTTAAAAATAAGGCGTCTCCAATTTAAGGCAGAGATGAGGAGGAATTTCTTCTCTCAGAGGGTTGTTGGTCTTTGGCATTCTCTTCCAATGTGAGCAGTGAAGGCTGGACCATTGAATATATTCAGGACCGAGCTAGACAGATTTTTGATAGACGAGGGAGTTGAGGGTTATGGGGGCAGGAAGGAAAGTGAAGTTTGGGCCACAACCAGATCAGCAGAGCAGGCTCAAGTGGCCGAATTGCCTCCTCCTGCTTTTATTTCTTATGATCTTAGGCAACGACCATCTCCAACAAGAGACAATCTAACCACCTCCCCAGTTGACATTCAATGGCATTACCATCACTGAATCTCCCACTAACTACATCCTGGGGGTTACCATTGACCAGAAACAGAACTGGATCAGCCAGATAAATACTGTGGCTGCAAGAGCAGATGAGAGGCTAGGAATCCTGTGGCAAGTAACTCACCCCCTGACTCCCCAAAGTCTGTACACCATCTACAAGACACAAGTCAGGAGTGTGATGGAATACTCTCCACATGCCTGGGTGAGTGCAGCTCCCACAACACTCAAGAAGCTTGACACCATCCAGAACAAAGCAACATGCTTGATTGGCACCCCATCCACCACCTTATAAATTCGCTCCCTCTGCACAGCGGCAGCAGTGTGTACTATTTACAAGATGCACTGCAACAACTTGTCAAGGTTCCTTCGACAGTACCTTCCAAACCCATGACCTCCACCGCCTAGAAGGACAAGGGCAGCAGACATATAGGAACACTACCACCTGCAAGTTCCTCTCCAAGCCGCTCACCATCCTGACTTGGAAATATATGGCTGTTTGTTCATTGTCGCTGGGTCAAAATCCTGGAACTCCCTTTCTAACAGCACTGTGAGTGTCGCTGCACCAGGTGGACTCAGCAGTTCAAGAAGGCGGCTCACCAGCAACTTCTCTAGGGCAATTAGGGATGGGCGATGAATGCTGGCCTAGCTAATGACACTCACACTCCATGAAAGAATGAAAAAATGATAGGGTATATTAGGAAAAACTATTTCTCCCGGTTGGGAAGTCTAGATCTAAGGTGCTGGGTGGGGGGTGTGGGGTGGTAGGGGGGGTTGGTGGTGGGTGTGCGGTGGGGGAATAGTGGAGTCAGGCCAGAAGTGAAGTTAGGAAACATTTCTTCACACAAAGGGTAGTAGAAGTTTGGAACTCTATTCCACAAATGCAATTGCTGAGAGATCAATTGTTAATTTTAAAACTGAAATTAATGGATTCTTGCTTTCCGAAGATAATAATAGATGTGGGGCAAAGGTGGGTTGAACATGAAGTTAGGTCGCAGATCAGTCATGATTTCATTGAAGGACAGGACATACTGAAGGAGATAAATAACCTTGTCCTGGTCCGATGTTCCTATGTTCGTATTTGGACTGTTGAGTCTCTCTGTTCAGTGGTTTCTGTAATCTGCAGACCAATGAATTTTTGTTAGCTTCTACCATTTCTCCCGTAATTTTAAAGTTACTCCATGATCATGCTAATCTAGAAAGATGTTATTTGCATCTTGGTTATAATATGGCCAAATAAAATTGTAGGCATATCTAGCGCAATGTCTACACAACAGTGAACAAAGGCAGCTATTAAAAACAGCGTCCTTCAGTACATCCTGCACTAGCCTCATGTGGTGAATTGGGAATCCAAATGTGGTTAATTGCATTTGTGATTCATAAATAAAAAATGAGTAATAGACACAGTTGTTGGTCACATGACCCCACTCATTTTCGCACGGCATGTGTGTGAACTTTAACCTTTTTATTGTTTGTTGGTAAAATGGTGAGGCAGAGAGCAGAGTGTGCAAGTGGTTTTTGATTGAATACTTGGTTACTGAATGGAGGAAGATGTTTGTTCAGTTATTATACACATATGGAGAACATTCACCTGCATTGAGTGCGATACATTTTCTACTAAATTTAGTGCATGTGGGGGAGACGTTAAACTCCCCTCTCAGGTGGATGTAAAAGATCCCAGTCACTATCATGAAGAAGAGCAGGGGAGTTCTACTTGGTGTATCCTGGCAAATATTTATCCCTTTACCAACATCACTAAAAACAGATGATCTGGTCATTATCGCATTGCTGTTTGTGGGAGCTTGCTGTGTGCAATTTGGCTGCCAGTTTCCTTACATTACAACAGTGACTACACCTCAAAACCACTCGATTTGACTATAAAGCATTTTTGGACATCCTGAGATCGTGAAAGGTGCTACATTAATGCAAGTTCTTTCTGTCTTACTTTAAAATGGTGCTGCTGTAGCCCCACCTACGGGTGATATGCAATTTCTCCTGGACGGCGCAATGTTAATCCAGCTTCGAAAGCTTGACCATTTCTCTAGTCAAGCCAACCTACGATGGGCTGAATTTTCCAAACACGGGTCCACGGACGCCCGCTGCCCCAGAGACCTGCCAGCCCAACCCATCGATCCCGGGGAACTCAGCACCTACTTGTTCCCATAGGGGGCAGAATTTTACGTCCCACAGGTGGGCGCCCGAGCCGATCGGGTGTTAAAATCACGCGAGGTGACGTGCGGCAGGGCGCGTGCAAGAGTCGGAAGGGCGCTCCCCTACCCGACAACCGTCTCCGATTTTTCTCGGCCTGTCCATCCCTACGGTTGGCAGACGGGCGAATCAGCCAGGCAGCCTTTGCATTTTTAATGAAGCCTCATCCAAGGGCGGGGTGAAATCTCTGTCATGAAAAAAAACAAATATCTGTGAGCAGCATTTTTATGAGGTATGCTTTCAGGGGCTTGACTGTGATGCATGGACATTTTTTTTTTGCATTGACAGCTTTTTACCCCTTTATCTCATCATTTGCAGGTCTGCAGCTCCCTGGGGCACCTGTCTGCTCCCCCGGGGAGCTCTCTCCCAGCACTGACCCGCGCCCACGGTGACACCATCGCCCACCCTCTTCCCCCGGCCGCTCCTGGGCCCACCGATTGCGCCCGCCCGCCAAGGGTACAATTCAGGCTGATGTTGCTCATTTTCTGGTTTATCCTGTTTGAATGTGATGGGTCTGTTGGCTTGGAAAGGGAGGATTTCCAGCATCCGCAGTTTTTTGTTTTTATCTCTAAGTTATAAGCCTCATTGCCTCACCGATGGATAAATCCTGAATTAGGACATCAGGAACAGGTTATAAACAAGCTCAAAATGAATCCCCCCCCCCCGCCCCTGCAATATAGACGAATGAATGGGAACATGGGCTAAGCGTTTCACTGAGTCTCAGACCACGTAAATGACCCTTAAAAATAAATTCAATTGTACGCCTATAATTTTGCGAAATAAAAAAAAAGACGTGTTTACACTATGGCAGGTTATATCTCTGGGAGTTCTTTCAAAGCCTTTCCAATTGCTTTTGGAGGTGCAGTGGGTGTTGCATTGTCATGGTATGTCGATTAAAAAGTACACAAATGAAAAGAAAGTCTAAAAGTAGTTGCACGCTGAACAGTGGCAACACTCAGTGGCTGAGGGTAGTTTGCTCTGATAAAGAAGGACAGAAATTTGATGCTATAAAAACCCCTCAGAGTAAAAATAACTGAACTCAGTTCTTGTAGTTCCTCTCTCTATTGATAAGGGCAGGGATTTGATGTCAGCACATTAAACTTTTGCTTGAAAGCATCGCAAAAATGATCCCTACCTTTAACACTCACGGATAGTCCCTCCTCAACACAAATAGGCATTTAATAACTTTTACCCTCAAGAATGGGAAAGATTTGACTTAATACATTGCAGCTCATTGTGCCGCTTTTTAAATATAAGCCGGAAAGACTCAGCCGGCCAGGCAGCATCTGTGGAGAGAGAAACAGAGTCAGCATTTCAGGTCAACGATCTTCCACCAGAACCGGAGACAGTTAGACATGCCACCAGTTTTAAGCAAGTACAGATGCAGGGAAAGGGGTGGTGGGGAAAAGGGAAGGTGTGTGGTGTGGCGGAAGGCAGGGGAGATTAAAGGGAATGAGGGATGATGGTGCAAAGCAAAAGGAGATGATAACGAGACAAGTTGGGTGAAAAGGTGTTAATTGAAGAAAGCAAAATCCATCACCAACTGGCTATGACCTGAAATTGCTGGACTCAATGTTAAGTCTGGAAGAATGTAAAGGGTCAAGTGCGAGACCAAGGTGGAGAATTAAAGCGACAGGCGATTGGAAGCTCAAAGTCACGCGGCATCACGCGGACTGCATGGAGGTGATCCATAAAGCGATCATCCCAATCTGCGTGTGGTCTTCCCCATGTAGAGGAGACCACATTGTGAGCAGTGAGTTTAGTAGACTAAACTGAACAGAGTACAAATAAATTGCTACTTCACGTGGAAGGATTGTTTGGGGCCTTGGGCGGTGAGATAAGAAGAGGTAAATAAGCAGATGCTGCATCTCTTCTCATGAATCCTTGGGACGCTGGCATCACTGGCAAGGCTGGCATTTATTGTCCATCCCTAGTTTATCCTTGAGAGGTTGTGTTGGGCTTTCTTCTTCAACCACTGAGCTCCTTGTGGTGAAGGTAGTCCCGCAGCGAGGTAAGGGAGAGAGTTCCAGGATTTTGACCCAGCCAAGCTGAATGGATGACTGATATATTGCCAAGTGAGGTCGGTGTGTGAATTGGAGGGGAACTTGTAGGTGACGGTGTTCTCACGGCATCGCTGCTCCCGTTCCTTCTCAGTGGTAGAGGTCATGAGCTTTGCAAGGTGTTGCTGCGGTAACCATGGTGACTAGCTGCCATGCGTCTCGTAGATGTAGATGGTGCACGCTGCAACAATGGTGCTCGAGTCATGGAGTCATGGAGGAGGTGGATATACAAAGGCAGGGGTGCTGATCAAGTGAGCTGCTCTACCCGGGATGGGGTTGGGCTTCTTGAGTATTGTTCAGGTTCCAAAGAAATTCACATCCAAATAATTAACTTTTTAAAAGTGCAAATACTGTTTTGTAGGTAAACGCAGCAGCTGATGTGCACACAGCAAAATGGCTATTTAGGCAACTTGCTTGACGGAGGGGATGGTGCCCAAGAAACTAAAATAGCTCCCTGCTCTTCTTCAAATCCCAGTCTGGGTTGACCATCCAGTTCAGTACTGAGGGAGCACTGCACTGTCGGAGGGTCAGTACTGAGGGAGCACTGCACTGTCGGAGGGTCAGTACTGAGGGAGCACTGCACTGTCGGAGGGTCAGTACTGAGGGAGCACTGCACTGTCGGAGGGTCAGTACTGAGGGAGCACTGCACTGTCGGAGGGTCAGTACTGAGGGAGCACTGCACTGTCGGAGGGTCAGTACTGAGGGAGCACTGCACTGTCGGAGGGTCAGTACTGAG
This sequence comes from Cetorhinus maximus, assembly GCF_964194155.1. Lineage (NCBI taxonomy): Eukaryota > Metazoa > Chordata > Chondrichthyes > Lamniformes > Cetorhinidae > Cetorhinus > Cetorhinus maximus. The sequence continues at coordinate 5,959,407 of NC_135900.1, read as the reverse complement.
GGAGCACTGCACTGTCGGAGGGTCAGTACTGAGGGAACACTGCACTGTCGGAGGGTCAGTACTGAAGGAGCACTGCACTGTTGGAGTATCAGTTCTGAGGGAGTGCTGCACTGTCGGGGAGGGTCAGTACTTAGGGAGTGCTGCACTGTTGGAGGGTCAGTACTGAGGGAGCACTGCACTGTCAGAGGGTCAGTACTGAGGGAGTGCCGCACTGTCAGAGGGTCAGTACTGAGGGAGTGCTGCACTGTCAGAGGGTCAGTACTGAGGGAGAGCCGCACTATCAGAGGGTCAGTACTGAGGGAGTGCTGCACTGTCGGGGAGGATCAGTACTGAGGGAGTGCTGCACTGTCGGGGAGGGTCAGTACTGAGGGAGTGCTGCACTGTCAGAGGGTCAGTACTGAGGGAGTGCCACACTGTTGGAGTATCAGTTCTGAGGGAGTGCTGCACTGTCGGGGAGGGTCAGTACTTAGGGAGTGCTGCACTGTTGGAGGGTCAGTACTGAGGGAGTGCTGCACTGTTGGGAAGGGTCAGCACTGAGGGGGTGCTGCACTGTCAGAGGGGTGAGTTGCTTGTCACAGGATTCCTAGTCTCTGACCTGCTCTTGTAGCCACAGTATTTATATGGCTAGTCTAGTTCAGTTTCTGGTCAATGGTAACCCCCAGGATGTTGATAGTGGGGGATTCAGTGATGATAATGCCATTGAACATCAAGGGGCGTTGATTGGATTCTCTCTTGTTGGAGATGGTCATTGCCTGACACTTGTGTGGCGCGAATGTTACTTGCCACTTGTCAGCCCAAGCCTGGATATTGTCCAGGTCTTGCTGCATTTGGACATGGACTGCTTCAGTATCTGAGGAGTAGCAAGTGGTGCTGAATAGAAACATAGAAACATAGAAACTAGGAGCAGGAGTAGGCCATTCGGCCCTTCGAGCCTTCTCCGCCATTCATTATGATCATGGCTGATCATCCAACTCAATAGACTGATCATCCAACTCAATAGCCTGTTCCCACTTTCTCCCCATACCCTTTAATCCCTTTCGCCCCAAGAGCCATATCTAACTCCTTCTTGAAAACATACAATGTTTTGGTCTCAACTACTTTCTGTGGTAACGAATTCCACAGGCTCACCACTCTCTGGGAGAAGAAATTTCTCCTCATCTTAGTCCTAAATGGTCTACCCCATATCCTCAAACTGTGACCCCTGGGTCTGGACTCCCCCACCATCAGGAACATCCTTCCTGCATCTACCCTGTCTAGTCCTGTTAGAATTTCATAGGTTTCTATGAGATCCCCCCTCATTCTTCTGAACTCCAGTGAATATAATCCTATTATGCAATCATCAGAGAACATCTCCACTTCTGACCTTATGATGGAAGGAAGGTCATTGATGAAGCAGCTGAAGATGGTTGGGCCGAGGACACTACCCTGAGGAACTCCTGCAGTGATGTCCAGGAGCAGAGATGACTGACCTCCAACATCCACAACCATCTTCCTTTGTGCTAGGTCTGACTCCAACCAGCAGATAGTTTTCCCCCTGCTTCCCATTGACTCCAGTTTTGCTAGGGCTCCTTGATGCCACACTCGGTAAAATGTGGCCTTGATGTCAAGCGCAGTCACTCTCACCTCACCTCAGAAGTTCAGCTCTTCAGTCCATGTTTGAACCAAAGCTGTAATGAGGTCAGGAGCTGAGTGGCCCTGGTGGAACCCAAACTGGGCATCAGTGAGCAGGTTATTGCTAAGCAAGTGCCGCTTGATAGCACTGTTGATGACCCCTTCCATTACTTTACTGATGATGGAGAGTAGACTGATGGGGTGGTAATTGGCCGGGTTGGATTTGTCCTGCTTATTGTGTACAGGACATACCTGGGCAATTTTCCACATAGCTGGGTAGATGCCAGTGTTGTAGTTGTACTGGAACAGCTTGGCTAGGGGTGCGGCAAGTTCTGGAGCACAAGTTTTCACTACTATTGCCGGAATGTTGTCAGGGCCCATAGCCTTTGCAGTATCCAGTGCATTCAGCCCTTTCTTGATATCACGTGGAGTGAATCAAATTGGCTGAAGACTGGCATCAGTGATGCTGGGGACCTCTGGAGGAGGCTGAGATGGATCATCCACTAGGCACTTCTGGCTGAAGATTGTTGCGAATGCTTCAGCCTTATCTTTTACACTGATGAGCTGGGCTCTTCCATCATTGTCGATGGGGATATTTGTGGAGCCTCCTCCTCCAGTGAGTTGTTTAACTGTCCACCATCATTCACAACTGGATGTGGCAGGACTGTAGAGCTTAGATCTGATCTGTTGGTTGTGGTTTTGCTTAGCTCTGTCTATCACTTGCTGCTTATACTGTTTGGCACGCAAATAGTCCTGTGTTATAGCTTCACCAGGTTGACACCTCATTTTTAGGTGCTGCTCCTGGCATGCCCTCCTGCACTCTTCATTGAACCAGGGTTGATCCCCAGGCTTGATGGTAATGGTAGAGTGGGGGATGTGCCAGGCCATGAGGTTACAGATTGTGTTCGAGTACAATTCTGCTGCTGCTGATGGCCCACAGTGCCTCATGGATGCTCAGTCTTGAGTTGTTAGATCTGTTCGAAATCTATCCCATTTAGCACGGTGGTAGTGCCACACAACACGATGGAGGGTATCCTCAGTGTGAAGGCAGGACTTTGTCTCCACAATGACTGTGTGGTGGCCACTCCTACCAATACTGTCATGGACAGATGCATCTGTGGCAGGCAGGTTGGTGAGGATCAGCTCTCCCAATTTTTCCACTAGACCCCAGATGTTAGTAAGGAGGACTCTGCAGGGTCGGCAGGGCTGAGATTGCCGTTGTTGTTTCCGGTGCCTATACGATGCAGGGTGGTCCGTCCAGTTTCATTCCTTTTTTGTGCCTTTGTGACTGAGGGAGTGCTGCACTGTCAGAGGGTCAGTACTGAGGGAGTGCTGCACTGTCAGAGTGTCAGTACTGAGGGAGTGCTGCACTGTCAGAGGGTCAGTACTGAGGGAGTGCCACACTGTCAGAGGGTCAGTACTGAGGGAGTGCCGCACTGTCAGAGGGTCAGTACTGAGGGAGTGCCGCGCTGTCAGAGGGTCAGTACTGAAGGAGTGCTGCACTGTTAGAGGGTCAGTACTGAGGGAGAGCCGCACTGTCAGAGGGTCAGTACTGAGGGAGTGCCGCACTGTCAGAGGGTCAGTACTGGGGGAGAGCCGCACTGTCAGAGGGTCAGTACTGGGGGAGAGCCACACTGTGAGAGGGTCAGTATTGAGGGAGAGCCACACTGTCAGAGGGTCAGTACTGAGGGAGAGCCGCACTGTCAGAGGGTCAGTACTGGGGGAGAGCCGCACTGTCAGAGGGTCAGTACTGGGGGAGAGCCACACTGTGAGAGGGTCAGTACTGAGGGAGAGCCACACTGTCAGAGGGTCAGTACTGAGGAAGCACTGCACTGCCAGAGGGTCAGTACTGAGGGAGTGCCGCACTGTCAGAGGGTCAGTACTGAGGGAGTGTTGCACTGTCAGAGGGTCAGTACTGAGGGAGTGCCGCAGTGTCAGAGGGTTAGTACTGAGGGAGTGCTGTACTGTCAGAGGGTCAGTACTGAGGGAGTGCTGTACTGTCAGAGGGTCAGTACTGAGGGAGTGCTGCACTGTCAGAGGGTCAGTACTGAGGGAGAGCCGCACTGTCAGAGGGTCAGTACTGAGGGAGCGCTGAACTGTCAGAGGGTCAGTACTGAGGGAGAGCCGCACTGTCGGAGGGTCAGTGCTGAGGGAGTGCTGTACTGTCAGAGGGTCAGTACTGAGGGAGTGCTGCACTGTCAGAGGGTCAGTACTGAGGGAGAGCCGCACTGTCAGAGGGTCAGTACTGAGGGAGCGCTGCACTGTCAGAGGGTCAGTACTGAGGGAGTGCCGCACTGTCAGAGGGTCAGTACTGAGGGAGTGCGGCACTGTCAGAGGGTCAGTACTGAGGGAGTGCTGCACTGTCAGAGGGTCAGTACTGAGGGAGTGCTGCACTGTCAGAGGGTCAGTACTGAGGGAGTGCTGCACTGTCAGAGGGTCAGTACTGAGGGAGTGCTGCACTGTCAGAGGGTCAGTACTGAGGGAGTGCTGCACTGTCAGAGGGTCAGTACTGAGGGAGTGCTGCACTGTCAGAGGGTCAGTACTGAGGGAGTGCTGCACTGTCAGAGGGTCAGTACTGAGGGAGCGCTGCACTGTCAGAGGGTCAGTACTGAGGGAGTGCCGCACTGCCAGATGATGTGTTTAACCAAGTCCCTTTCTGCCTTCTGAGGCTGACATAAAGGATCCCTCGGCCAGTGTTTTTTTTAATAGGAACAGGGGAGATCTCCCCGGTTTGTGACTGATATTTATACTTCCACCAACACCCTGATCACATCGCTGCTTGTGGGAGCTTGCTGTGCACAAAGTGGTGTCCCGCGTTTCCTACCTATACAGTGCCACATCAGTGACCACAGTTCAAAAAAGGGCCCAGAGGATAAGGGTGCTATATAAATGCAAGCTCTATGTTAAAGGTAACGATCGCCTGGATTAAGGATTTCGTCTCCAGGAGACACAACAGAACCTGGGGAGGGAGGGGGGGGTGGTCAGTCTAGAGATGGAGAGAGAGGGGGGGGGGGGGCTTCAACCCTGAAGCTCTGAGTTACGGAGGGAGGGGAGGGGAGGGGGGAGAAATACTTACTGAGCCGATGAAGGGAAAACAAACAACGGGTGTGGAATGAGCAGCAATGATTTCAGGAGCGAGGAGCTGGAACTTGTGCACAAGTGTCTGTCGCCTGGGTTTGTTCCCCCCAGTCTGAGTGTGGATTTTAGCTGCGCTGCCATGTGATGCACACTGTAGCCTAATAGCCGGTCCCCCCCCCCCCCCCCCTCCCCAGGGAGCTGCGGGGCTGAGGCTCGCCCCTGCCCGGCCGCCTGTACCCCGAGGGGCAGTGGATGTGGACCATTGAGAGTGAAGAAGCAGAGAGACAGAGACAGAGACAGAGATAGACACAGAGACAGTGAGCGCCGCCCTCAGCGCACAGCAGCCCCGCTGCCCTCACTCTGTACCGGCTGGAGAGGCAGCGAGGGAGGGAGTGAGTGAGGGACAGAGGGAGGGAGGCAGCCAGCCCGCCCCAGCGACGATGGCTGAGCGGAGATGAACGGCCAACAAGAGGACGGGATCAGCCTGTGCGAGAAGGCTCTGCACATTGTGACCGAGCTCTGCTTCAGGGGGCTGGTGGAACAGAAGCAATGTTACGAATTCATCTTCAGCGGAGAGCGCAGGAAAACTGGGATCAGCGGAGCAGGTAAAAGGGGCGGAGGGCGAACAGGGGGGGTGGGGTGGGGGAGAGGAGGGGGGGTGTGGGAGGGGAGTGGAGGGAGAAGAGGGAGTGGGGGGAGTGGGAGTGGGGGAGTGGGGGAGAAGAGGGAATTTGGGAGTGGGGGAGAAGAGGGAATGGGGGGAGTGGGGGAGAAGAGGGAATGGGGGGAGTGGGGGAGAAGAGGGAATGTGGGGAGTGGGGGAGAAGAGGGAATGTGGGGAGTGGGGGAGAAGAGGATGTGGGGGGAGTGGGGGAGAAGAGGGAATTTAGGAGTGGGGGAGAAGAGGGAATGTGGGAGTGAGGGAGAAGAGGGAGTGGGGGAGTGGGGAAGAGGGGGAGTGGTGAAGAGGGGGAGTGGGGAAGAGGGAGTGGGAGGGAGGGAGTGGAGGAGTGGGGGAAGAGGGAGTGGGGGAGTGGGGAAGAGGGAGTGGGGGAGAGGGAGTGGGGGAAGAGGGAGTGGGGGAGAGGGGGAAGAGGGAGTGGAGGAGTGGGGGAGAGAGAGAATGAGGGGAAAGGGGGACACTGGGTGGGGAGTGGGGTACATGGGGAAGAGAGTGGGGTAATTGGGAAAGGAAAGAATTGGAGTGAGGGATGGAGACAGAAGGAGCTAGAGGGGAAGGAGGAGAGAGTGTGGGGGTTAGAGAAAGGGAGAGAGAGAAGGAGAGTGTTGGGGGGCAGATGGAGAAACGAGAGTAGGGTCCAGCGAGAGGGAGAGAGATGACAAGGGGAGGGAGGAAGAGGTGAGGAGGAGAGAGAAGGAAAGGGGAGAGGTGAGAAAGGAATGAGATGGGTGGGGGGGAGAGAGAGAGAAAAACAACAATAAAAACAGTAATTTGTGGCTGGGAAACAGAAATAGTGGAGAGAGAGAGAGAGAGAGACAGACAGAAATGGAGAGAGCTAGCAGGATGTGTGGGAACAGTGCACTTGTTGCTTAATGGATGGAGTGAGTGAGATCAGGGAGTTGTTACTGCGGGAATCCAGTACAGGGTTTGCAGGAAATTTGGCTCTAGACCCCTCTCCTTAAATTTTGATCCTAAATAAGCTGAACGCTCGGAGCAGAAAGCTGCGGGAAAAGATGGGAATGTTGCTTTGGCTTTGGGCTTGTCAGTGAAGGCAAATTAATAACTGAAACACATTCACAAAACTGGAATGGGATTACTTAAGGTCCATGTAATGCCTCTAATGGAGCTTTGGGTTACACAGAGTATTTTAAATATAAAACGCACCACCAAGTACGTGAGTGTGGAATGATAATCTGAATTGTGTATTAACGGGCTGAGTTTGCATTGGATTCCCTCTGATCCTGCTGGATCACAAGCACATTTATTGTAGTCAAAAGGTGAAAGCTGCCTTTTCAACCACCTTGGACCTATCCTGGAATTTCAAACCCTCCCACCCTCTTCCCAAGTCCCTGCTGCTCCTCTCCCAGCCCCCTGCCCGGTAGCCATTCATAAGCAGTTGGGGGAGAATTTCCATTCATTCATTTAGCTACGAGAGCTGATTCTGATCCTCCCTCTCACTCTGGTCTTCTCTCTTTTTCTCTCAAGTTTATCCCTCACTCACTCTCTCTGACATTTATCTCTCTTTCATTTCTTCCCTCTGAACATCTCTCTCTCTCTCTCTCTCACATCGCTCTCTGAACTTTTTGTCTCTTGGAAGTCGATCTGATTTCTCTGATAGTCCCCACGAAGATATTGTTAAAACATTCCAGTCACCCTCCCCAAAGAAATCTGCCAACTGGGAGATGTGGCTGCAATAGTCAAGAAGGTATCAATAATCGTCAATTTTGGATTTTATTTTACTTTTTCATTTTGTCGAAAGATAGGTATATGTCAAAAACACACACTAGTAGAACGCACGTAGTTATAAATTGTAAGCTTGTTCATTCAATAAATTGATTCAAAGTTGCATATTTCAATTCATTTTCTAATGGAGCTGATCATCTCAGTGCTTTCAGAATCTGTATATACTATAACCTGTACCATTCTGTTTCTTTCTGGTATCTGTTGCGGTGTCAGTACAGTGCCGCAGGGTAATAACAGAATACATCTAAAGTGTAGAAATGCTTGGGTTATTTAAAAAGCCAGTCTTTAGAAAGAAAAAAAGATGCATTTATATAGCACCTTGCGACTCACAAACAACCACATTGACCGCACTCTGAAGAAGAGTCTTTTTGGACTTGAAACATTAACTCTGTTTCTCTCTCCGTAGATGTTGCCAGACCTGCTGAGTTTATCCAGCAATTCCTGTTTCCATTTCAGCATCTGCAGTATTTTGCTTTTATTTTAGCCGCATTGACCAATTGGACCGAATGGCCTGTAGATGATATGTAATGTCCTTATCCTCAGGATATCCCAAAGCGTTTTGCAGCCAATGAAGTTCTTTTGAAGTGTAGTCACTGTTGCTTTATATAGAAAACGTGACAGCCAATTTGTACGCATGATCCCACAAACAGAAAGGAGATAACGACCGGATAATCTGTTTCAATGATGCTGGTTGCAAGGCAATGCCGGGGATAATTCCTGGACTCTTTTCTTTAAATAGTGACATGGAATCTTTTACATCTACCTGAGAGGGCAGCTGGAGCCTCAGTTTAACATTTCGCTGACACCCCTGACAGTGCAGCAGTCCCTCAGTCCTGCACTGTCAGTCTAGATTATGGACTGAAGTCACTGGGATTTAAACTCCTGACCTTATTCAGAGGCAGTGGTGCCACCCACTGAGGGAGACTACTTTCTGCCATGTGACTTTGCTGTATAAATACTTCATCAATGTCATAATTAAAAACGTTTCTTCCAAGGGATCATAATTTAAAGTTGAGGTAAATTCAGAAGTTATTCAGAATTAATTTCGTGATTCAATGGTTTACTGTGTAAGAAACTGAACTGGACTAGCCATATAAATATTGTGGCTGCAAGAGCAGGTCAGAGGCTAGAAATCGTGCGATGGGTAACTCACCTCCTGACTCCCCAAAGCCTGTCCACCATCTACAAGGCACAAGCTGGGAGTGTGATGGAATACTCCCCACTTGCCTGGATGAGTGCAGCTCCCACAACACTCAAGAAGCTTAATACCACCCAGGACAAAGCAGCCCGCTTGATCGGCACCCCATTCACCACCTTCAACATTCACTCCCACCACCACTGATGCACAGTAGCAGCAGTGTGTGTACCATCTACAAGATGCACTGCAGCAACTCACCAAGGCTCCTTCGACAGCACCTTCCAAACACCTGACTTCTACTATCTAGAAGGACAGGGACAGCAGAAAGATGGGAATGCCATCACCTTTGATCTCCCCTCCAAGTCACACACCATCCTGACTTGGAAATATATCGGCCGTTCCTTCACTGTGGCTGGGTCAAAATCCTGGAACTCCCTCCCTAACAGCACTGTGGGTGTACCTACACCACAGGGACTGCAGCGGTTCAAGAAGCTGGCTTACCACCACTTTCTCAAGGGCAATTAGGGATGGGCAACCAAAAGCTGGCCTTGCCAGCAACACCCACATTCCATGAAAGAATAAAAAAAAAACCTAGCCTCAGTGTAGTCGGGCCCAGGTATATCTGTCTGACTAGTCTGTAGATCAGTGTCATCCAATAGAAATCACCGACTAGCCATAGGTCGGGCTATGGTGATGTTGTTTCAGCCTCATGTACATGCTTCAGTAGAAAATATCTCTTATACAATTCATTCAGGTACATTTACTTCACAAACAGATGAAACAGAGGACTGCAGGAGGCCATTCAGCCCTTCACACATTCAGTAATACCATGACTGATTTGTATCTTAACTCCAACTGCCCACCTTGATTCCATAACCGTTAGAAATCTTGCTTAACAAAAATCCATTTCTGAAGGAGTCTTTTCAACTTGAAATGTTAACTTTCTTTCCCACTCCACAGATGCTGCCAGATGTGCCCAGTATTTCCAGCACTTTTTGTTTTTATTTCAGATTTTCAGCATCTGCAGTATATTGCTTTTATTGAAATTTTGTCCATCCGAGTTTCGATACGCACAATAGATCCGCAGTCTCAGCTGGTGGGAGGAAGAGATCCAGATTTATCCTTTGAGTGAAGAAGTGCTTCCTGATATCACCCCTGAATGGCCTGGCTCTCATTTTAAGGTTATGCCTCCTAAATGCAGCAAGACCTAGACAATTTCCAGGCTTGGGCTGACGAGGGGCAAGTAACATTCGTGTCACACAAGTGTCAGGCAATGACCATCTCCAACAAGAGAGAATCTAACTATCGCCCCTCGACATTAAATGGCATTACCATCACTGAAACCCCCACTATCAATATTCTGGGGTGTTACCATTGACCAGAAACTGAACTGGACTAGCCACATAAATACTGTGGCTACAAGAGCAGGTCAGAGGCTGGGAATCCTGTGATGAATAACTCAGCTCCTGACTCCCCAAAGCCTGTCCACCATCTACAAGGCACAAGTCAGGGGTGTGTTGGAATACTCTCCACTTACCTGGATGAGTGCAGCTCCTACAGCACTCAAGAAGCTGGAAACCATCCAGGACAAAGCAGCCCGCTTGATTGGCAGCACATCTACAAACATTCACTCCCTCCACTATTGACGCACAGTAGCAGCAGTGTGTACCATCTACAAGATGCACTGTGGGAATTCACCAAGGCTCCTCAGACAGCACTTTCCAAACCCACGACCACTACCATCTAGAACGTCAAGGGCAGCAGATAGATGGGAACACCACCACTTGGAAGTTCCCCACCAAGTCACTCACCATCCTGACTTGGAAATATATCGCCGTTCCTTCACTGTTGCTGGGTCAAAATCCTGGAACTCCCTCCCTAACAGCACTGTGTGGGTGTACCTACACCACATGGACTGCAGCGGTTCAAGAAGGCGGCTCACCACCACCTTCCCAAAGGCATCTAGGGGTGGGAAATAAATGCTGGCTCAGACAGCGAAGCCCACATCCCGTGAATGAATAATTTTTAAAAAGTTCTGAACCCCCTCCCCATCAGAGGAAATAGTTTGTCCTTCTCTGCCTTGAAATGTCCAGTTTCTCTTGTGTGTACATTGAACTCTTTAAGGTTCCTTAGTAAATCCAGGCACCTGGATGGGAGTGAAAGGTTGTCCATTGGAAATGGCACCAAGGTTAGCCAAAGGAACGTCAAGGCCTTGAAGAGGGTGCAGAGAAGATTTACTAGAACGGTACCAGGGACGGGTGACTTAAGTTTCTTGGAGATTGGAAAATCTGGGATTTCTCCCTCTAGGGCAGAGAAGGGAATGAGGAGACTTAATAGAGGTGTTCAAAAATCATGAATGGCTTTTGTAGAGTGAATAAGGAAGAATCTGTTTCCACTGGCAGGAGGGTCAGTAACCAAAGGACACAGATTTAAAGTAATTGACAAAAAAGTCAGAGGGGAGGTGAGTTTTTTTTTTAATGCAGCAAGTTGTTATGGTCTGGAATGCACTGCCTGAAAGGGTTGTAAAAGTAGATTCAATAGTAACTTTTAAAATGGAAATTAGATAAATACTTGGAGCGGAAGAATATTGCAGGAGATATTGGGGAAGAGCAGGGAGAGTCGGACTAATTCAGGCAGCTCTTTCAAAGAGATGGCACAGACATGATGGACCAAATGGGTTCCCCCTGTGCTGTAAGATTCTCACACTGAGACAGAAAGGGCCTAAAACAGGCCCCTCGTTTAACTCCTGTTTTAAGTGGCAACCAGTGACAGCTGGTAAATCGCCCAATATGGGACCAAACCCTTTTCAGACCTCCTTTTGGTTACAGTACTTTCGGATTTAAAATTGTTCCTCCATTTGCCTGTCTTAGAAAATTCTGTCTCTACCCCAATATTCTTTATTTCCAAATTTGTGTCAGGCGTTAAGAGGAGGATATCAGGGGAGTTTCTGACAGGGAGGTCTTCAATCTGAAAGCTAACCTCTATTTCTCTCTCCACAGATGCTGCCTGACCTGCTGAGTGTTTCCAACGTTTTCTGTTTTTATTTCAGCTTTTCAACCTGCGCAGTATTTTGCTTTTGGATAAGATGACGCCAGTGTTTAACTCACAGGCGCAATGGGCGTTGACGCCTACTGTGCCTCGTTCTCACACCACACCCAAACTGAGTGAGGATGTGTGTTCACTGATGTTTTACATGTGTGATTTTAACACCGATCTATCACAGACACAATGGGCAGAGTGGCCTCCAGCTCTGCTGTGCGGTCCCCTGCTTATATCCTGCACAAGGTGGATTTTCCAGATTTTAATTTTGCCGTTCATTTTAGCCACAGGTTTAGCCAAATTCTTACTGGAGGAAGTGAGTTTTTTTTTTGTTAAAATGGCATTTGGGACTCTGGTGTTCTAGAACCACAGGGAGGCCATTCGGCCCATTGTGTCTGCACCATTTCTTCTAGTGAAATACTGAAGTAATCCTATTTATCCAAAGCTGCCTCCTTATTCTGCATCCCTCCCGCCTTCAAATATTTATTCACTTTTCCTTTAAATGATACAGTGGTTGCTGTCTCAGCCACTCACTGCGGCAGTGTAATCTGCACTCCAACAACTCTTCATCTAAAAACATTCCCCTTAACCTCTACGCTCACCCTTTTAGTCAGAATGTTAAATTATGGAATGGTGCAATTTTATCATTTGGAAACTCCTGATAGGCCTATCAATTATTAAACCATTAGTCCTGAAAGATTTTTGGAGGATTCTGCTGGACCTTGCACTCATTGTGGCTTATTATACCCGAGCGAATTGGTAACTGAAAGTGTAGATGCGTGTTAGACTTGAAACGCTAAACCTGATTCTGTGAATTGGAGTCACATCTGAGGACAGTTTTGTGACATGACTGCTGTTGTAAGTGGGGTCAGCGTACAAAGCCGTGTTATAAACATGGGCTTAAGGAAAAAAGTAAAATGAACACTGACTGCCTGTTTAGTTACAGAGCAGTATACTCTTGTAATTCAGTTACAGAACGGACCTCAAACATTGAATAATACCTAAAGCTAAAGGGGTTTAGCTGAACGGCTAATAGCTGTTTCTAAGGCAGTTTCTGCCTTTAGTGATCCAAAATAAATTCCACTAACCCCAACTCTCCCTGTAAATAAAATCTTAGGAGTTGACTGATATAGACCGATATAACCCAAAGGCTGATTTTCAGTTTTGGGGCAGGAGTGCTGGTGAGTAAAATTTGTAAGTCATTAAACAATACAGTAAATGAGAATACGTAAATAATAATAGTAAACTGTCAGCTAATCTGACTTTAAATAATTTATAATTTACATGTCAACCATGGCCCCAGTGGCTAGCTCTCTTGCCTCTGAGCCAGAAGGTTCTGGGTTCAAGTCCCACAGAGACATGAACTCTGAAATCTAGGGCTGACACTTGCAGTGCAGTACTGAGGGGGTGCTGCATTAAACTGAGGCCCTGTCTCACCTCTCGGGCAGAGGTACAAGATCCCACAGCATTACTTTGAGAAAGAACAGCCAAGTTCCCCCTGGTGTACTAGCCACTATTTACCCCTCAAAACACGTTTCTAAAAAGAGATGGTCTAAAAACGACCACCCTGTTGTTTGTGGGAACTTGCTGCACACAAACTGGCTGTTGCGTTTCCTACATTGGAACAATGAGCAGACTTCAAAATGACCATTTTCTGTGAAGCACTTTTGGATGTCTGGAGGTCATGGAAGGCACTATATAAATGAAATATATATGAAAGGCACTATATAAATGCAAGTTTTTTTTTTACAGAGTCTAAGCATCTCCTTGGAGGAACTGAACAACGACGTGTAAAAATGTTTGTTCACGTTGTGATACTTTGAAGCCTTGGCTGATCCAATCCATCATGATGAGATCAATAACTTGCATCAACTAATATCACTTTCCCCTTTCTTTTTAACAGTATTGTGTGTAATTTTAATGGGAAATGGGCTGGGATGAGTTTGGGTGCCTGCTTAACACCCCGACCTGTCGATTTCAACAGGAAGAAGAATGAAAGAACTTGCATTCATATAGCGCCTTTCGCAACTTCACTTCCTAAAGCACTTTCCTGCCAACAAAGTACTTTTTTGGAGCATAGTCGCTATTGTAGTGTAAAATTCAGGTGGGATAGAAAATGGATGTCCAACATGAACCCACCCTGCTTCTCCCCCGCCGGTTTAGATTAAAATTGGCCCCAAGTTTGCACACAGACCCTTACACGCAAAGTCACTGGGTGCTGGTCACACTTCGAATCATGTGAAATTCCTTCTCAAGGCTTCATTAATTCTTCCCTCCGCCACCCCACCACCCCCTCCCGCCCTGTATAAACTGTTAGTAAGAGCAGGTATCAGAATTGGCACCCTCTAATTGTTGCTTAATTGATTAAGTGAATAATTTGGGAAGCTGAGTGTTATAACTATCACAAAACATTATTCAAAGCATCTTCTCCATTTCAGCACAACAATAATTGACCTACTTGAAAGCAAACATTAGTAACGTGTACTCAAAATTAGTAATTGGTTGGTAGAATTGACTTGACTGTGACACCAGATTGCTTTTGAGCGCTGCCTATCATAGTGTATCAGGTTCCCATACAAATGGGTGTTCTTTCTCTAATTTTGTGGGAGTCATTGATACTTAAAACCTTGCTTCAATATTATTAATCACCAGTGTGTCAATCAGCAGACAGGCAGGGAGTGAGACAGGCGATGCGATGGAGATGGAGGTAGGCTGTCTTGGTGATGGAAAGAATGTGAGTTTGGAAGCTCAGCTCAGGGTCAAGTAGAACCGCATAGTTGCCAAACTGCCTGGTTCAGCCTCAGACAGTGGTCAAGGAGAGGGATGGAATCATTGGTGAGGGAATGGAGTTTATGGTCTTGGTCTTTGGATTATTAGTACAGTAGCTCAAATATTACTATGCCGCCCCTGCCATCACTAGTGCCTTGTGGTAATGCAGATCAGTGAGTAAATGTAGGGGAACACCTAGGCAACAGCGATCACAAGGTAAGATTGCGAAAGAGATAAGTAAGCCAAAAATGAAGTAATAGACTCAAAAAAAGTTAATTTTGAGGGGATGAGAATGGAACTAGGGAAGGGAAACTTGGGGGGAAAAATCAGAGACAAAAATTAGAACAGCAGTGGGAAATATTTAAAACAGTGGTCAATAGAGTTCAGGAGAAACATATTCCGGTAAAAAACAAGAACAAACTAACCAATAATGAAACATTCTGGATGAATAAAGAGATAAGGATAAAATTAAAACTAAAGAAAAAGGCACACACCAAGTAAAAAGCAAAGGATGACAAAAGAAAATGAAAAGTGGTTCGGAAAGAAGTAAAAAAAAAGTAAATAAAAGCAACATTAAATTAAATTATTCAGGAATATAAAAATAAATGGTAAAGCACAGGCACTATTGCATTAGAAAAGGGGATAGTGCCAACAGATCAATGGACAGCTAATGTGATTTCTATATTTAAAAAGGGAGATAGAACAAATCCAGGGAACTATATACCAATTAGCCTAACATCAGTGCTAGGAAAGATCATGTGATTCCTACTCAAAGATGTATTAGAAAAATATCGAGAAACCAAAAAGCTAGTAAAGAATTATCACAGGCTTCAAAAGGGAAGGTCATGCTTGACCTACCTTCCTGACTTATTTGAAGTAAAAATAAAAGGATAGATAAGGTTAATGTAGTAGATGTGATATATTTGGATTTCCAGAAGGCCATTGATAAAGTACCACACAGTAGATACGCGATTGAGGTCAGAACATGTGGAGTCAGGGGACCAGTGGCAGAATGGACAGCAAGCTGGATACAAGACAGAAACAGTATGTAAGGATTAAAGGTAGTTACTCAGACTGGCAAACGGTAGAAAGTGATGTTCCACTGCGCTGGAACCACTGCTGTTCACCTTTCACAAAAATGATTTGGATTCGGGAATCACAAAAATGCAAGAAATAGGAGCAGGAGTAGACCCCATGACCCATTCAGCCTGCTCCGCCATTCAATATGATCGCGACTGATTGGGCTTCATCTCCACTTTTCCGTCTGCTCCCCATATTCCTTAATTCCCTGAGAGACCAAAAATCTGTCTATCTCAGGCTTAAACGTATTCACCGATGGAGCATCCACAACCCTCTTTGGTCGGGTATTCCAAAGATTTACAACCCTTTGAGTGAAGTAATTTCTCCTCCTCTCTGTCCTAAACGATCAGCCCCTTATCCTGAGGTGGTGCTCCCATGTTTTAGATTCCCCAACCAGTGGAAACAATCTCTCAGCATTTACCCTATCAAGCCCCTTCAAAATTTTGTAGGCTTCAGTGGGATTGCCTCTCATTCTTCTAAATTCCACAGAATATAGGCCCAGTTTACTCAGCCTCTCATTATAGGACAACCTCCTCATCCCACGTGCCGTCTCCAGTGCGAGTATATCCTTACTTAAGTGTGGAGACCAAAACTGCACGCAGTGCTCCAGACGTGGTCTCACCAAAATCCTGCACAAATGCAACAAGACTTCTTTATTCTTGTACTCCAATCCCCTTGCAATAAAGGCCAGCATGCCATTTTCCTTCCTAATTGCTTGCTGCACCTGTATGTTAACTTCCTGTGTTCTTTGTATCAGCACAAAGTCTCTTTGAACATCAGCACTTACATGTTTCTAAACTTTAAAACAAAAATTGCTTTTCTATTCTTATTACCAAAGTGAATAACTTCACACTTCCCCACATTATACTCCATCTGCCATCTTGTTCCTCACTCACTTAACCTGTCTCTATCTCCCTGCAGCCTCTCTGTGTCCTCCCCACAGCTTACCTCCCCACCTAGATAAAAGCAAAAAAAACTGTGGATGCTGGAAATACAAAAGAAAAAGAAAAATACCTGGAAAAACTCAGCAGGTCTGACAGTATCTGCGGAGAGGAACACAGTTAACGTTTCGAGCCCGAATGACTCTTCAACAGAACTAAGGAAAAATAGAAAAGAGGTGAAATATAAGCTGGTTTAAGGGGGGGTGGGTGGGACAAGTAGAGCTGGATAGAGGGCCAGTGATAGGTGGAGATAAAACAAAAGATGTCATAGACAAAAGGACAAAGAGGTGGTGATATTATCTAAGGAATGTGCTAATAGGTGACATTAAGGTTAGAAAGCAGGACGAGCAAGGTACAGATAGCCCTCGTGGGGGTGGGGTGGGGGGAAGGGATCGAAATAGGCCACCCCACCCCACCCCCACTAGGGTTATCTGTACCTTGCTCATCCTGCTTTCTAACCTTAATGTCACCTATTAGCACATTCCTTAGATAATATCACCACCTTCAACACCTCTTTGTCCTTTTGTCTATGACATCTTTTGGCTATCTCCACCTATCACTGGCCCTCTATCCAGCTCTACTTGTCCCATCCCCCCTTAAACCAGCTTATAATTCACCTCTTTTCTATTTTTCCTTAGTTCTGTTGAAGAGTCATACCGACTCGAAACGTTAACTGTGTTCCTCCCCGCAGATGCTGTCAGACCTGCTGAGTTTTTCCAGGTATTTTTATTTTTGTTTTACCTTCCCACCTAGCTTGGTATCATCAGTAAACTTAGATACATTACTTTCAGTCTCTTCATCTAAGCCATTAATATAGATTGTAAATAGCTGAGGCCCTAGCACTGACCCTTGTGACACTCCACTATTCACTGCCTGCTGGCTTGGAAAGCTTCATTTATGCACACTCTCTGTTTTGTATCTATTAACCAAACCTCTATCCATTTCAGTATATTACCCCAACTCCATCTTGCCTATCAACCTTTTGTGTGGCACCTTTTCAAATGCCTTTTGGAAATCTAGGTGTACTACATCTACTAATTCCCCTACCAGTTACATCCTCAAAAAACACATAAATTTGTCAAACAGAAGTTCCTTTTAGTAAAACCATGTTGTCTTGTTTTAATCATACTGTGCTTTTCTAAGTGCATTGTTAACACTTCCTTAATAATAGATCCCAACAACTGATGTTAGGCTAGCTGACCTGTAGTTCACTCTTTTCTCTCACTCGTTTCTTGAAAAGTGATGTTACATTTGCCAACTTCAATCTAACCATTCCTGAATCTAAGCAATTTTGGAAAATCATAGCCAGTGCATGCACTATCTCTGCAGCTATCACTTTTAGAACCCTAGGGTGTAGGTCATCAGGTCCCAGGGTATTTGTCAGATTTTGGTCCCATAAGTTTCTCCGACACTTTATCTCTGCTGATATTAATTTCCTTAATTTCCTCACTCTTTTTAGCCCCTAGGCTACCGTCTGTTTCTGGTATGGAGCTTGTGTTTTTCAGAAGAGCAATTTCAAAATTTGCAGATGACACCAAATTGGGAGGTGTCGTTAAATCAGAGGAAGACTGTAACCAAACCCAGAAACACATTAATAAACAAGCAGAATGGACATGTCATTGGCAAATAAATTTGAATATTGATGATTGTAAGATGGTGCATTTTGGTAGGAAGAATAAAGAGGTTTTTTCTTATTTGTTCATGAGATGTGGGCATTGCTGGCAAGGCCAGCATTTATTGCCCATCCCTAATTGCTCTTGAGAGCTTAATGTCTTAAAGTTTCTCCTCCTCTTCACAGGCACACACTTGGAGTACTGTGCACAGTTCTGGTCTCCATATAATATAAATGATAGAGAGGCCCTGGAGGAGGTTTACAAAGATTTACAAAGATGGTACCAGAACTAAGAAGTACTATCAGGAAAGATTGACCAGACTGGGGCTCCTTTCTCTAGAAAAGAGAAGGCTCAGGGGTGACCTAATTGAGGTATTTAAAATTGTGAAGAGGTTTGCTGGGGTAGACATAGAAAAAATGTTTCCACCTGTTGGGGAGACAAAAACTAGTGGCCGTAAATATAACACAGTCATTAATAAATCCAGTAGGGAAGTCAGAAAAGACATCTTCACCATAAAAGCGATGATGTGGAACTTGTGGATGTAGGGGGAACCAGTGGATGTGCTGTACTTAGATTTCCAGAAGACATTTGATGAAGTTCCACATCAAAGAAACAAAAGCTCATAGTGTAGGGAGTAACATATTGGCATGGATAGAAGATTGGCTGGCTGACAGGAAGCAGAGAATTGGCACAAATGGACCTGGTTGGCAGAATGTGGCGAGTGGTGTACAACAGGGATCAGTGCTGGGTCCTCAACGTTTTACAATTTATATAAATGACTTGGTCGAAGGGATCGAAGGAATGGCTGCTAAATTTGCTGATGACACAAAGATAGGTAGGAAAGTAAATTGTGAAGAGGACATAAGGAGGCTACAAATGGATATAAATGGGTTAAGTGAGTGGACAAAGATCTGGCAAATGGAGTATAATGTGGGCAAACGTGAAATTGTCAATTTTGGCAGGAAGAATAAAAAAGAAGCATGTTATCTAAATGGTGAGAGATTGCAGAGCTCTGAGGTTCAGAGGGATCTGGGTGTCCTAGTGCATGAATTGCAAAAGGCCAGAATGCAGGTACAGCAAATAATTAGAAAGTTAATAGAATATTATCGATTATTGTGAGGGAAATTGATTACAAAAGCGGGGAGGTTATGCTTCAGTTGTAGAGGGCACTGGTGAAACCACATCTGGAGTATTGTGTACAATACTGGTCTCCTTATTTAAAGAAAGATTTAAATGCGTTAGAAGCAGTTCAGAGAAGGTTTACTAGACTAATACTAGGAATGGGCAGGTTGTCTTATGAGGAAGAGTTGGACAGGTTAGGTTTGTGTCCACTGGAGTTTAGAACAGTGAGAGGCGACTTGATTGAAGCTGAGGGGTCTTGACAGGGTAGATGTGGAGAGGATGTTTCCTCTTGTGGGAGAATCTAGAACTAGGGATCACTATTTAAAAATAAGGGTCACTTATTTAAGACAGAAGTAAGGAGAACATTTTTCTATGAGGGTCGTGAGTCTTCCGAACTCTTCCTCAAAATGTAGTGGGAGCAGAGCCTTTGAATTTTTTAAGGCAGAACTAGATGGATTCTTGATTAACAAGGGGGTTATCAGGGGTAGGCAGGAATGTGGGGTTGAGTTACAGTCAGATCAGCCATGATCTTATTGAATGGGGGAGCAGACTCGAGGGACCAAATGGCCTACTCCTGCTCCTAATTCGTATGTTAGTACGTGTGTTCATATGTAACTTGCTATCATGTGGAATGGTTCAGGTGAAAAGCACGGATGCATTTAAAGGGAAGCTGGATGAAGACACGAGGGAGAAAGGAATAGAAGGATAAGATAAAAAGGGGTGTGATGAGGCTGCTGTGGAGCGTAAACACCAGGATGGGCCAGTGGGGCTGAATGGCCTGTTCTGTACATTCTGTGTAATTCTGATAATCATCTGCATGAAAACATTTCTTCAGACTCCCCCCCACTTCGTTTTACCATGAGAACTCTCAGCCCTGTGCCTCTGTTACTGATTCGCAACCGATGGGATCAATCTTGCATCATTTACCGATTTTGAAAACCACTATCGATTTCTCAACTTTCTCTAAAATATCCAAATATCTGAAGGAGAAAAAAAACGAAGGCATGTGGGGAGAGAGCGAGTGGGACTAATAGATTGCTCTCCTGAAGGAGTGACGCAGACTCGATGGGCTGAATGACCTCCTCCTGCGCTGTACTATTCTACGATTTTGAGTTTATCACTCCCCATGCTGCCTGAGCGAATCTTCATTCTCCCTATCTCCATGCTTTCTAATGTCGTTGCCTATGGTTAGGTGTCTAGGACTGTACAGGATACACCAGTTTAACCTTCAATAAAGTATTCATCACTTCCTTGTTCATCATCGTGTTAAATGAGCATGACTGAGTGTAGAGTTGGTTGGAGTTTAAGCCTAATTTTATACCGGTCATGAGTTTGCCTATTTTTGGTGGTTTGTGGAATCAAATTGTCAAGTCTTCTGACTAAGTGATTACTGCTTAATGTGATGGTGTTTAATGTAATCGTTCCAGTGCTGAAGTTAAATTTTGCCAAGCTAATGATTTAACCTCACTGCTTTAGCCAATATCGTTGCAGTTATTGATCGTATTTACCTTGCTTTATGAAATATAATACTTATCGCAACAACTATTTTGATATAAAAGCAGTTCACAAGAGGCAGGAAACATTTATTAATTTGAATATTGTGTTTCCATTGTCCAATCATTGTATTTTTAGTTATTGAGTTTCATTGTAGATCTATTACATAAATAATATTATATCAAAAGACTTTCATTCCTGTAGCACCTTTTATGACCTCAGGATGGCCTAAAGTGCATTGTAGCCAATGAAGTGCTTATGAAGGGTGGTCACTGTTGTAATACAGGAAATGCACAGAAAGCTCGCACTAGCAGCAATATGGTAATGATTAGATCGTCTGTTTTGTGTGGTGTTGGTTGAGGCGCAGGACACCTGGGAGAACTCCCCTTCCTCCCTCCCCCCTCGCCCCTCCCCCCTCCCCCTCCCCCCTCCCCCATCCCCTCCCCCCTCCCCCATCCCCTCCCCTCCCCCCTCGCCCCTCCCCCCTCCCCCATCCCCTCCCCCCTCCCCTCCCCCCTCCCCTCCCCCCTCCCCACTCCCCTCCCCCTCCCCACTCCCCTCCCCCCCTCCCCACTCCCCTCCCCCCCTCCCCACTCCCCACTCCCCACTCCCCTCCCCCACTCCCCTCACTCCCACTCCCCTCCCCCCTCCCCACTCCCCTCCCCCCACTCCCCTCCCCCCTCCCCACTCCCCTCCCTCCCTCCCTCCCCACTCCCCTCCCCCCCGCAACCCCCTCTCCCCCCCTCCCCCCACCTCCCCGTCCCCTCCTCCCCCTCCCGCCCTCCCTCCTCCCCTCCTCCCCCCTCCCCACCCTCCCTCCCCCCTCCCCTCCTCCCCCCCTCCCTCCCTCCTCCCCCCTCCCTTCCCCCTCCCCCTCACCCGCTCGTCTTCAAAAATAGGGCCATTGGATCTTTTACTTCCAATTGAGACGGCAGACGGGGCCTCAGCTTAACGTCTCATTCGAAAGACAGCGCCTCAGTGCAGCACTCCCTCAGTAATGCACTGGGAGATTCAACCTGGCTCATGTTCCCAAGTAGCTGGTGGGTTTTGAACACATGTCCTCCTGGCTCAAACCTAATGAATCCAACCAGGAGTCATACTCTTGGGGATGAAGATCGTCACAGGGGCGATAAGACTGTAGTACAGATTTCTAAGCCACCCTCTTTTTGGGCTCCTGGGATTGCTGGGGATCTGTAAGTTAGCTGTATATAACTTCCTGCATACCTGAAGCAACGAGCTACCTAGAAACAGAAAACAGTGAAGAGAATCGAAGGGAACAGCAACCATTCAGATAGAATATTGGAGATAGATACACCCTACCCTTCCGCACCCATCCATTGATCTCTGGATGATAGCGATGGTCAATGTGTTCAAAAGGGGAAAGAAGCCAATAATTAAGGAGTGTTACCTGAGCAAGATGGGAAGTGAATGTGCCAGAATGAAGGAGGATAGCTCATCAATAATTTCAAAGTGCAGGCAGAAAGATTACCCAGTGCAGGAAACTTAGTTAACTGCCAGGTCAAATCAAAGATTAATTGTAGGAAATGAAGGGTTTTGATTGCTGTGGATTTATATTGATTTCCCTTAGCCACTGAAGGAGATTAACAATTGAAAAACAAGGCAGATTGGAGGTCTGAGTGACTGCTCCTCAGCTCGGAGTAGCAAGAGCTACTCAGCTAGCCCCACTCCCCTGCCTTTTCTCCATAATCCAGAATTTTTTTTCTCTTGAGATAGTTATCCAAGTCCCGTTTGAAAATTGTGCTAAGTAGCTGGTGTATAAGCAAATAAGTATTTTTCCACGGACCGAGAGAACAGGCAAATCACTTTAAATTAGAGACAGAAGCAAATCCTAAAGCAAAGTACCGCTGGACAGTCATCAACATGAAACGTATACCTGACCTACCTCTCCCCCCAGGTACTACGTACTCTGATAAATGTTTCTATCAGGTTCTGCTCAAACAGAAAAACCCATAAAAACAATCCCACATTAATGTGGTTGACCATACCAGTCATAAAAGTGTCCAATACAAGACACATCAAAGCATCTGAGCACATTCAGAGTCTTAATGTGGCCTAGCATTGTATCCTGACCTTCTCAAGGACAACTAAGGATGGGCAATAAATGCTGATCTTGGTCACATCCCAGGAATTGCTTTTTTAAAGGGTAATTTGTGATAATCTAAACAACCTTGGTCAATAGGCAGAGAGGTGGCAGATGTAATTCGGTACACATAAAGGCTAAAGCAATGAGATTAGGTAGAAGAGCTATAGAATGTGGAAGACATGTCATGCAGCTATATGTTTAAGGTTGCAGAGATTTGGAGCTTTAGGTAAGTAGATCATTCAAACCTTTGGATCAATTTTGGTATGCTGTCAAGAAAGCAAATAAAATTTGTGATGTGCATGAGGGGAACGTGTTTTATGTGAAAGGAGGTGATGTTGAATGTGTTTGTGGCTTTTTACTGGTAATCTGCATAGTATTGCGCTGTTGTTCACTTTCATTTGTCCGGATATGTTTAAGAATTGGGCCATTGGCCCTTAAGAACTCAGCATAGGTTACTTCTGGAGGACTGTATTCACCTTCTGACTCCCCAAAGCCTGTCCGCTGCCTACAAGGCACAAGTCAGGAGTGTGATAGAATGCTCCCTACTTGCCTGGATGAGTGCAGCTCCAACAACACTCAAGAAGCTTGACACCATCCAGGACAAAGCAGCCTGGTTGATTGGCACCCCATCCACAAACATTCACTCCCTCCACCACCGATGCACAGTGGCAGCAGTGTGTCCCATCTACAAGATGCACTGCAGCAACTCACCAAGGCTCCTTCAACATCATTTTCCAAACTTGCGACTTCTACCACCTAGAAGGACAAGGGCAGCAGGTGCATGGGAACACCACCATTTGCAGGTTCCCCTCCAAGCCACTCACCATCCTGACTTGGAAATATATCGCCGTTCCTTCACTGTCGCTGGGTCAAAATCCTGGAACTCCCTCCCTAACAGCACTGTGAGTGTACCTACACCACATGGGCTGCAGCAGTTCAAGAAGGCAGCTCACCACCACCTTCTCAAGGGCAACTAGGGATGGGCAATAAATGCTGGCCTAGCCAGCGATGCCCACATCCCATGAATAAATATAAAAAAGTTTTGGTCCCTGCACTACAGGAAGGATGCAGAGTTATTGGGGGGAGACCACCAGGCTCATTGCAAATTTAAAGGGCTGAGGAAATATTTTCTACCTTGGGACTTTAACTTTGGAGAGGGGATGGATGAACGAGGAATTAACATTTTCATGGATGTGGAAAACCTGGATCGGGGGAAGTTCTTAAGCTTAGCAGAGGATTGGAGGTCAAAGGGACAGAGTTTAAAGTTAAGGAGGGAATTGGAAGATAATAGGGAATTTAGACAACATTTTTCAGTCAGAGAATTGACAGATTACCAATGCACCTGGTGGAATATAAAACCCCAGTAACAGAAACTTACATTAAAGGTGCTATATAAATATAATAAAACGCCCCAAGGTTCCTCACAGGAGCATTACAAAACAAAATATGACATTGAACCACATAAGGAGATATTAAGTCAGAATAACTAGAAGCTTGGTTAAAAAAAAGAGGTAGGTTTTAAGGTGTTTCCTAAAGATGGAAAGTGAGGTAGAGAGGCAGAGAGGTGCAGGGAGAGAATTCCGGAGCTTAGGGCCCAGGCAGCTGAAGGCACAGCTAAACCAGCTGTCTGTATCCCCTTGGGCTTAAGGGAGGGGACATGAGAGTTGTACCCGAGGAAATAGCCAAGGCGAGAGAGCATAATGGTTTTATTCCGGACCAGGGTATCAAAGGTGTAGGTGAAAGTGCGATTGACTAAATCAGTAGCTGCAGAAATATTGTGACAAATAGAGGGTCAAAGACTAGATAGTTGGGACTTTCAAAGCGCAGTTGTAAGTGAATCGGAGGATAGGGTTTTTTCCCCCCCAGGGACGGACACAGAAAGAGGTAGGACTGGAACATGGGAAGAGGGATGTGGGTGGTGAGCAATGTGAGGAAGTGATTAGGGATGGCCTTATCTGTGATTGCTTTGGTGGGACTAGCAAGACCCATGTGAGATGGCGGGGTCAAGGGAGTGGCCATAAGTATGGGTTGAGGAGTTTACGTGGAGAAAGAGATTTAGGGAGGATAAGAGAGCATGATGAGTTGAGGTGGAAGCTGAAATCACCGAGAATGAGAAATCATTTGGTGCCAGGGCTGAGCGAGGGAAGCAGTGAAGAAGTCTCTGAGAAAATTTTTCTGGTGCCTGGGAGGGCAGTGAAGAACGATGATTGTGAATGAGAGATGGAACAAAGTGGAACAGCAGGGTTTAAAAAAACACTGGATGGAATCCTGGCATTAAAGGCAGAATCAAAGGAAACTGTTGGGAGGTTTGGAGGTTACCTTCTCTGAAGTAAAGCTTTCCTATGTTACCATAAAGTTTTCCTTTATTCCTTGATGGGGTGTGAACATCATTGGCAAGACCAGCATTTGTTGCCCTTGAACAGAATGGCTCACTAAGCCATTTCAGAGGGCAGTTAAGAGTCAACTACACTGCTGTGGGTCTGGGGCCATGTGTAGGCCAGACCAGGTAAGGATGGCAGATTTCCTTCCCCAAAGGAATCAGATTTTACAACAAGCAATGATAATTGTCTTGGGTGCAGTTTATACAATAAAATCTTTTTTATTTGCATGCTCAGGGAATGGGTGCTGTCAGTTAATCAAAAATGCCGCTTAACAGGGCGTTCCATTTACCAATGGAATATGGAGCAATACTTGGAGCATGAACTAATATGCAAGTGCCCAGGAAGTAAAGAACAGTATTCCTTTTATTTCTAATCTTCAACAGTACATTAAAACAGAAATTGAAGTTTAAAAGAATACAGTATACAGGCAAGGGTTCCAGGTAACTTTGTAATTGCGTCTGGTTGGTAAAGTGAAGATTTGTGTTCAGGGAACATCATAAATTCTGGTTGGTAGAACGCTAGATAAGACACAGTTTACTGCATTCCAAATTTATTAGTTGAATTTAAATTACGCTAGTTGCCATTGTAGAATTTAAAACATGAGCATTAACCTGGGCCTCTAGATTACTAGTCCATTGACATTACCACTACAACACCTCCTCCCCCTTAATATATTTAAGAAGGAAATAGATACATTTCTAGACTCTCAAATTGTCAGGGGGGTATGGGGAGAGAGCGGGAATACTGCGTTGAGATAGAGGATCGGCCTTGATCATATTGAATGGCGGAGCAGGCTCGAAGGGCCGAATGACCCACTCCTATTTTCTATTTTTCTACATGGTACAATACTCCCATCATCATAACGTGGAGAATCACCTAACCTGCTGTGGGCAGCACTATAGAACACCTGCTGTAACAGTTTAGAATTGGTACATCTAAATCATGTAAACATCACAGTGTGACAGTTACAAAGTCACCTTCAAATATTTCAGCTGTAGCCTGAAAGTGGAGAGTTCCATAGAACCAAAAGGTTTATGACACAAGAAGGAGGCCATTTGGCCCATCATGAATATATCAGGGCTTTGCTGGGGTAATCCAAGGCTAAGTGAGAAATCTTAGTGACATTCAAGCTTCATCTCTTTCATCTAGTCTCTCCTCAACCACTAAACTGCTCTTTATGTTGTCACCCGTGGCCTAGTGGGTTGTGCTCCCGCCTCTGGGTCAGAAGATCGTTGATTTACAGTCACACTTTGGAGCACAGAATCCAAGCTGACACTTCAGTGGAAATAGTGAGGGGGTGTTGCACTTTCGGATAAGACATTAAACCAAGGCCCAGTCTGCCCCCTCAGCTGGAAGTGAAAGATCGCGAGGCACTATTTGAGGAACAGCAAATTTCATTGAAAAAACGGATTGGATTGAGTGTAAAATGGGTCACCTGCCAATCCGCTAATTTCCTTCTTCGTGTTCGCTCCAAAGATGAATTTCATCACCAGATTTATCTGGTCATTTTATCTCACTGCTGATTGTGGGATCTTGCTGGGTACAAATTGCCGGCAACATTTCCTACATTACAACAGTGATTTCAATTCAAAAAGTACTTAATTGGCTGTAAATTGATTTTGGATATCCTGAGGATGTTAAAGGCGCTATGTAAGTGCAAGTGCAGAATCACCGCCATCGGTGTGGGTGCAATCTCCGCCCCACTGTAGTGTTTCACAGAGGCTGTGCCTCCTGGTCTTGCTCCGCGCTTGCGGAGTGGCACCCCTCACGCTACGAGCTGCCAAAGTTGTCTCTCTCATGGAGAGAGAGAGATGCCTGTGGTCCTTTGGGACTGTGGCTTAGATGAGATAAATGCAAGCTCTTAAGTTTTTAATCCTCCCAGGACAGAGCTTCACATTACGCTGGGAGTGTAAGCCAGCTCTACGCTGCTGAAACTTGGAGCATTGGAAGAGCTGAAGCTGGGAAGTTAATATTTACTCTCTAAATGTCCTTTTATTGCCACAGGCAGAGGATCTTGGGCACAAGCACAGTGTAGCAGACAGCTAATAAAACTTATACTGTCAACTGCAGGTCACAGTCTGCCTAGTAACAAAGGAAAAGCAGCCTCTGGTGATCACACATTAGCTTCAATGGAGACACAGTGGCAACTTCCATAGGACACAAAGGGCAGAATTTTCCCCCCGATCGGGGGGTGGGGGGGAAGTTCAGGAGCGGGCACGTGCGGGCGCGCCTCCGATCGGAGTCCCCGATTGGGGGCACGCCGCCATTTTACGTGAGCGGGACAATTAAAACCCGCCCAGCGTGATGTCCGCCAGGAAGGGCTATGCGCTCCCTGTGCGGGCGGGAGGGGGGATTCCCTCAGCCGAGGGTGCGCTCTTTCACGCTTGCGCACAAAAGAGCGACTCATCTCCCTGAGGCTCAGTGCTGCCTCAGGGTGATCGGCGCCAAATTCAAAAATGTTAAAAATATAAAAATAAAATTTCACTGACGTGTCCCCATGAGTTGGGACATGTCCATCGCTTTTAGTTAAACTTCTATTAAATTTTTTTAAACCTACGTGAAACCTCATCCCACCCATGGATGAGGTTTCATGCTTTCTCTGAAGCCCGCCAGGGCTCCCAGCCTGCCCGCCAACCTTAAGGTTGGATAGGCAGGTCCTTTAACTACTGCAGATAGTTTTTAAATGGCCTCAATTGGCCATTGACAGGTTGGCGGGAGCACAGCTGATTCGGCTGCGCCCCCGCTAACCTGAAAACTGAACCTCTTGAGGCTGTTCCACCTTCAGTAAGATCATAGGGGATTATTTGCCCCAAACCCTGGTGCTGTGTAACAGTTCACTCAGGGAGTCTGAGTTGCTGTGGCAACAACACACACATATGCATGTTGTAGTTTGGAGCTATGGATAGCAATGGTAGAAGCTCCAATGTTCTTTCCATTACATGGCTGAACAGGAATCTCTTCCACTCTTACCATTGGCACGTGTTGGAAGGATTTGTTGGTTGATACTCAACCTGTTTGGCCACATTATGAATGCACCTTCCTTAGCCATCAAGTCCTGAAGTGGGACTTGAACCCAGAGCTTCTAGGCTCAGAGGTAGGGACACTACCCAGTGCACCACACAACCTCTCCTTAATACACTTCCTCCTCCTCCAAGTACCATGCCCTTAGAGGGCTTTGGCCACCATGGACTCCCATTAGATTGCTCCATGATTATGCTGGGCAAAGCACTGCAGTGGTTTGCCATGGCTTTCTGCAGCTTGGCTGACCAGGAAACTCTCCCATTCCCACCACCTGCCATCAGGCATATTGGATGGATTTGCAGATTGATACTCCACCTGTCTGGCCACACATGAATGCACCTTCCTTGCCCATCAAATCCTGTGGTGGAACTTGAACCCGGAGCTTCTAGCTCAGAAGCAGGAATGCTACCCACTCTGCCACAAGACCACCCCTTAATATACTTACCCAACAAAAATCTATTGACCTGAATCTTGAAAGTTCCTTTTGACCCCCAGCCTCAGCAGCGACTTGAGGGAGAGAGATTGAACCTTGCTCTGCCCCTTTGTGTGACGAAGATCTTCCTGATTTCAGTCCTAAATACTCTGGCTCTAATTTTAACATTGTCCCCTCTTGGTCTGGACTGCCCCAACAGAGGAAACTGTCTCCCCTTGGCGAGCCTATCAAATTATCTTTAATCATATTAAACACCTCAATTAGATCAACCCTCAAGCTTCCAAATTTGAGGGAATATAAACCCGACGTGCAAAATGGCGCGCGATGACATCGGGCGTGCGTCCCGACATCACTGCGCTGTCTCTGCGATGAAAGGCCTATTAAGGCCATTAACTAGGTAATTAATTTCAAGTTAACGCTGCCCATCCAATGTAATGGTTGGCGGTCAGTCTAAAAGGCCAAACGGCCTTTACGTTTTTTAGGAAACCTCATCCACGAGCGGGATGAGGTTTCCTAAAGCTTTTATTAATTAAATTTTAAAAATTTCCCAAATATAAGAACATGTCCCATCTCATGTGACACAGTCAGACGAGGGGACATGTGACAGTAAATTTTTTATTATGTTTATTAATGTTTTTCAAAAGCGCAGAGCTGCCTCAGGGAGATTGAAGCGCTTTTTTGTGGGCATGCCGAAAGTATGCTGGCCCTGACTCTCCCTCCTCCCCCTGACCACATGGGTAGCGCTGAGCGCTACCGGTCGTGTATTACGCCGGGTGGGCCTTAATTGGCCCGCCCGCGTAAAATGGTGGCGCAGAGCCAATTGCGGGCGGCGTTCGGCTCCACGACTGCCCCCGCCCGGTCTCGCCGAGCCCGCCCAACATCGGAAAACTCTGGCCTTGGATTACTTGGATAATGGAATACTCCCCACTTGCCTGGATGAGTGCAGCTCCAAAATTACTCAAGAAGCTCGACACCATCCAGGATAAAGTAGCCGCTTGATTGGTACCCCTTCCACAAACACTCACTCCCTCCACCACTGACGCACAGTGGCAGCAGTGTGTACCAACTACAAGATGCACTGCAGCAACTCACCAAGGCTCCTTCTACAGCACCTTCCAAACCCACAACCTCTACCACCTAGAAGACAAGGGCAGCAGATGCATGGGAATTTGTCACCTGCAAGTTCCCCTCCAAGCCACTCATCATCCTGACGTGGAAATATATCGCTGTTCCTTCACTGTCGCTGGTCAAAATCCTGGAACTCCCTCCCTAACAGCACTGTGGGTGTACCTACACCACATGGACTGCAGCGGTTTAAGAAGGCAGCTCACCATCACCTTCTCAAGGGCAATTAAGGTTGGGTAATAAATGCTGGTTTAGCCAGGGACGCCCACATCCCATGGACGAATAAATAAAAAGCAATAGAAGACAATTTAATCCTTTAAGCCCTGGTGTGGCTCTCGTGAATCTTTGCTGCTCTAAGCTGTAAACAACCATGAGCTGCTCAGTTAACCATACTGATTTGTGCAGATATCCAATTCCCACAGTCAGGAAATTGCAATTACCTCAAAACCATGCAATGAATTACCAGCGAAAAGAAATTTCTTGTGTGCTTTGGTTCCTTTCAAATTGTACTAGTTCGTTGTATGGTACATTTCAGATAGGGAAGGTGATGGCGTAAAGGTATTGTTGCTGGACTAGTAATCCAGAGACCCAGTGTAATGCCCTGTGGTACCTGGGTTCAAATCCTGCATGGCAATAAAATCTGGAGTCAAAAGCCTAATGATGACTATGAAACGATTGTCATTAAAGCCCATCTGGTTCACTAATGTCCTTTAGGGAAGGAAGTCTGGCCTACATGTGACTCTTAAATGCCCTCTGAACAAATTAGGGATGACATCTAATGAATAAAACCAAGGCCCTGTTTGCCCCCTCAGGTGGATGTAAAAGGTTTCAGTGCACTGAAGAGCAGGAGAGTTCTCTTATTCTCCTTCATCAACCAACATCACTAAAAACAGATTACAAGTTGTATAGCACCCTTTATCCCAAAGTGCTTTGTTGGTGCAGCGTCAAACAGGACAGGTGGCCAAAAGACCATAGACTTTAAGGAGCATCTTGAAGGGGGAGAGAAAAGTGTTGGAATTCCAGAAATTCAGAAGGTCATTGTAGCTGAAGGTGACTGCCAATGGTGGGGCGATTACAAATCAGATCGTCACCCCATAGCTGCTTGTGTGATCTTGTTGTGCACAAATTGGTCAGCACATGTTTCCCACATATCATACGAATTAGGAGCAGAGTACCGGGCCCCTGGAGCCTGCACTGCCATCCAATAGGATCATGGCTGATCTGATTTTAACCTCAAGTTCACATTCCCGTTTACCCCAAATTACCGTTCATCCCCTTGCTTATCAAGAATCTATCTACCCCTGCCTTAAAGATATTCAAGGACTCTGCCTCAACCACCTCTTGAGGAAGAGAATTCCAAAGTCTCTCAACCCTCTAAGAGATCATTTTTTTTCCCTCATTCTGCCCTTATTTTGAAACAGTGACCCTGAGTTTTACATTCTCCCACAAGAGGAAACATCCTCTCCACATCCACCCTATCAAGTCCCCTCAGGATCTCATGTGTTTCAATCAAGTCGCCTCTTACTCTTCTAAACTCCAGTGGATACAAGCCTGGCCTGTCCAACCTTTCCTCATAAGACAGCCCACCCATTCCATGCATTAATCTGGTAAACCTTCTCTGAAATGCTTCTAATGCATTTACATCCTTCCTTAAATGAGGAGACCAATACTGTACACTGCACTCCAGATGTGGCCTCACAGTATAACTGAAGCATAACCTCCCTACTTTTATATTCGATTCCCCTTGCAATTAAACGGTAACATTCTACCAGCTTTCCTGGGCAGGATTTTGCCCTTGTCTGGTGGGCTCGGTGGGGGCGAGTGGGAGCAGCTGGGAAGCTGACCACCGCCTGCGATCATGGCCTGACTGTGATTTCACGCTGACGGGCCAGTTAAGGCCCTCCCAGTGTGAAACGCGCGGTGTAGCGCTGCCCGTGTGGGGGCTGGGGAGAGGAGGGCGAGTGGGGAACTTCGCACATGCGCGCAGGTGCGCGCCGGAAAAGCTCCCCGAGGCACAGATCTGCCTCAGGGAGCTGAAGATATAAAAAAAAAATCAAAAATAAAGATTTTTAAAAATGGTACAAAACACGTCCCCTCACGTGACTCTGTCACATGAGCAGGGACATGTTATTGATGAAAAGTTAAAATTTTTACTTCATTTTTAATCGCTGTCGGAAACTTTATCCCGGCCGTGGTTGAGGTTTCCTAAAAAACCCAAAGGCCGCTTGGCCTTTTCGCCTGCCCGCCTACCGTAAGGTTGGACGGGCAGTGAAAAATTACATTTAATTGGTACAT
The DNA here is from genome assembly GCF_964194155.1 of Cetorhinus maximus. Taxonomy (NCBI): domain Eukaryota; kingdom Metazoa; phylum Chordata; class Chondrichthyes; order Lamniformes; family Cetorhinidae; genus Cetorhinus; species Cetorhinus maximus. Next base: position 5,927,738 of record NC_135900.1, on the reverse strand, counting down.
TAATGGCCTTCATAGGTCTGCTAATTGTCAGCGGACGCACAGCCGACTCACGCGTGTGCCTGCCCGCTGAGATATCGGGGAAGTGTGCGATGACGGTGGGACCCTCGCCTGTCACCGTCGCGCGTCATTTTACACTCAGTCGGGTCGGGTGCTCACCCACCCGACGAGGTAAAAATCCTGGCCCCTAATTACTTGCTGTGCCTGCATACTCACCTATTGTGATCCATGCACTCGGACACCCCGATCCCTCTGCATTTCAGAGCTCTGCCATCTCTCACCATTTAGATACATACTTATTTTTTAAAAAATTTCCTGCCAAAAAGGACAATTTCACATTTTTCCGACATTATACTCCATTTGCCAGATCTTTGCCCGCACACTTATCAATCCATATCCTTTTGCAGCCTCCTTATGTCCTCTTTACAACGTGCTTTCCTCTCTATCTTTGTGCCACTGACTACACTTCAAAAAAGAAACTGCTTCTTTGGCTGTAAAGTGATTTGGGACGTCCTAAGGTCATAAAAGGTTCTAATGAATGTAAAGATTTCCTTTTTTTTTTCACCTGTTCTAAGATGTGGTCCTGCCAATGGCTGTCCCGTTGCCTCACAGACACAGCAAAGCTCAACGAGCAACAACTCCAGGGCTGCAACATTCCCATCATGTCCCAGGACAGCAGCCCAAGGGAAATTTCAGCAAAAATCTCGCGTCGTAAAGATAAACGGAGTAAATTCTGGGAGCGAGGGTTGCAGGATTGGGGTGCGGAGCAAGGCACCAGGCTCATGCCACCCCCTAATTTATTGGACTGCAGCAAGTTTTGAAAATTTAACCTTGGTTAAGGGCAATTGAGGAGATGATGTGAGGTATTGGAGTGAAATAATGCTTCAGTTAAAATGGTGGTGAAGTGCATTTCACGCAAACGCAATCAGATGGTTGTGACACTAACATCACGAGAGAATGGAGTGTAAAAGCAGCCTGCATTTTTGGCCCAGTATTTCTGCCACTCCCTTTGTTGATATTCCAAATGGTGCCAAGCAAACACTCCTCTCTCTCTATCAAAATGGCTATTATCATTTTGCCTAGTGCTGGGTGTGTAATGTAATGATATTTGGATGTGAACTCTTGAGACCAGCTCCTTTCTCACACCTTTTCCTCTTTTCTCTCCTCCTTGTTTGTCTGTCACGCTGTTTGCTTTCCTCCTGTTTCTGCTCGCTTGTAGACATTTCAGTCAGTCTGCTTGCTGTAGTCGTCAGTTTCTGTGGGCTTGCCCTGTTGGTAGTGTCTCTGTTTGTATTTTGGAAGCTCTGCTGGCCATACTGGAGGAACAAAGATCTTACCTCTAATGCAAATAACGCCCCCCAGCAAACATCGAACGATGCACCAGAGCCCGTGGAAATGCCGGAGAAGAAGGAAATTAAGGAGGTTAAAGAGAATGGAAAGAACTCAGTCACACTGCTGACGACTGCCATGAAGATCAGCCAGACCTCGCCTGACATACCCGCGGAGGTCCAAGCGGCACTGAAGGAGCATCTCCTCAAGCACACGCGTGTGCAACGTCAGACCACAGAACCTACATCCTCCTCCAGGTTAGTCCCAGACCGACCGTGCTTGCTTCTGTTTTAGAGTCAGGGGGAGGGGGTTAGGGCGGCGTTTGCGGTTATGTTACTGGACGAGCGAGGGGGGAAATAAACAGAGAACATTGGAAGTAGTCAGCAGGCCTGGCAGTGTATGTGGAGAGGGAAAGGAAGTCGATGTTTCAGGTCGATGACCTTTCCTCAGAACCTGAGAGTTCGAAAGGTTGAAAAGTTGAAAGGTTGTGCCGAATCTTGTGAAGGCTCTGGGGGGGGGGTCTTCTCTCCCCCGTCTCGAGAGCCGGCGAGAGCCCCTGTGTCGTCTCTTTTCGGGAAGGCCCGCTGCACCTTGTGCCCGCTCAGGCGTTTGGCAGGCCAGCTGCAGGCCTTCCCCTGGCATCCAGGACCCCGGGGAGGGGGCAGACGTTTCACCTGCATAGCGCTGCCGGAAAATCAGAGGCCGGCAGTTCTATTGCACGGCGGCGCCTCTGGGACAACAGGGGGCGGGGGGGGGCTGCTGCTTGTCTGACACCCACCCGAGGCCTAGGACTGTCGCTGAATCCCAAGCCAGGGGTGAGTAATGGCATGGGGAGGGGGGTCACGGGGGAGGATGTCAGCAGCAAGGGCTGTGGAGGAAGCTCTCAGTGGGCCCCACCCCCCCCAATGCCAGGCCCCTCCATCAGGCTCTGAGTGCCTTTGATTGAGGGGCCGCTCTCCCTCCCCCGGAAGTCTGCAAGCAACCACACACGGGATTGCATGTCATGCCCCCTGCATGGCAACCCCCTCCCCACCTACCATTGCTGGGTAAATACCAGAGGTGGTAGGATGTGGCCTGTGAGCAGACATTAATTGCCCACATAAGAGTCTCAATTGGCAGTGGGGCGAGAAATTTGTCCACAGACCTTCTCAACAAAGACTTAATTGGGGTTTTGTTCTTTTTGTTCATGGGACGTGGGCATTGCTGGCTAGTCCAGCATTCCTTGCCCATCCCTAATTGCCCTTGAGAAGGTGGTGGTGAGCTGCCTTCTTGAACTCCTGCAGTTCATGTGGTGTAGGTACACCCACAGTGCTGTTAGAGAGGGAGTTCCAGGATTTTGACCCAGCGACAGTGAAGGAACGGTGATATATTCCCAAGTAGGATGGTGAGCAGCTTGGAGGGGAACTTGCAGGTACTGGCGTTCCTGTCTGTCTGCTGCCCTTGTCCTTCTACATGGTAAAGGTCACGGGTTTGCAAGGTGCTGTCAAAGGAGCCTTGGTGAATTCCTGCAGTGCATCTTGTAGATGGTACACACTGCTGCTACTGTGCGTCGGTGGTGAAGTAAGTGGATGTTGAAGGTGATGGATGTGATGCCAATCAAGTGGGCTGCTTTGTCCTGGATGGTGTCGAGCTTCTTGAGTGTTCTGGGAGCTGCACTCATCCAGGCAAGTGGAGAGTATTCCATCGCAATCCTGACTTGTGCCTTGTAGATGGTGGACAGGCTTTGGGCAGTCATGAAGTGAGTTACTCTCTGCAGAATTCCCAGCCTCTGACCTGTTCTTGTAGCTACAGTATTTATATGGATGGTTCAGTTCAGTTTCTGGTCAATGGTAACCTACAGGATGTTGATAATGGGGGATTCAGTGATGGTAATGCCATTGAATGTCAAGGGGAGATGGTTGGATTCTCTCTTGTTGAGATGGTCATTGCCTGGCACTTGTGTGTTGTGAATATTACTTGTCACTTATCAGCCCAAGCCTGGATATTGTCCAGGTCTTGTTTCATATGGGCATGGACAGCTTTAACATCTGAGGAGTCATGAATGATGATGAATGTTGCGTAATGATCAGCAAACATCCCCACTTCTGACCTTAGGATGGAGGGAAGCAGCTGAAGATGGTTGGGCCGAGGACACTACCCTGAGGAACTCCTGCAGTGATGTCCTGGGACTGAGATGACTGACCTCCAACAACCACAACCATCTTCCTTTGTGCTAGGTATGACTCCAACCAGCGGAGAGTTTCCCCCCTGATTCCCATTGACTTCAGTTTTGTTAGGGCTCCTTGATGCCACACTCGGTCAAATGCTGCCTTGCTGCTAAGGGCGGTCACTCTCACCTCACCTCGGGAGTTTAGCTCTTTTTGCCCATGTTTGAGTGAAGGCTGTAATGCGGAGAGAAATTGAATGGCCCTGGGGGAACTTGAACTCAGTGTCACTGAGCAGATTATTGCTGAGTAAGTGCCATTTGACAGCACCCTCAATGACCCCTTCCATCACTTTGTTGATGATGGAGAGTAGACTGACGGGCCGATAATTGGGCGGCTTAGGTTTGTCCTGCTTTTTGTGGACAGGACATAACTGGGCAATTTTCCACTTTGCCTTGTAGATGCCAGTGTTGTAGCTGTACTAGAACAGATTGGCTAAGGATGCAGTAAGTTCTGGAGCACAAATCTTCAGTACTATTGCTGTAATGTTGTCAGGGCCCATAGCCTTTGCAGTATCAAATGCCTCAGCCATTTCTTGATATCACGTGGAGTGAATCGAACTGGCTGAAGACTGGCATCTGTGATGCCAAACAGGTTTAGAAGAAAGAGGGGGGGTCTCATTGAAACATACAAAATTCTGACAGGGATGGACAGACTGGATGCTGGAATGATGTTTCCTCTGGCTGGGGTGCCTAGAACAAGGGGCCACAGTCTCAGGATACAGGGTAGACCATTTAGGACTGAGATGAGGAGAAACCTCTTCATTCAGAGGGTGATGAGCCTGTGGAATTCTCTACCACAGAAGGCTGTGGAGGGCAAGTCATTGAATATATTTAAGAAGGAAACAGATTTCTGGACACTAAAGGTGTCAAGGGGTATGGGAAGAGTGCAGGAGTGTGGCATTAAGATAGAGGATCTCAATGGTCATATTGAATGGTGGAGCAGGCTTGAAGGGCCGAATGATCTACTCCTGCTCCCATTTTCTATGTTTCTATACAGGGGACCATCGGAAGAGGCTGAGGATGGAACATCCACTTTGTACTTCTGGCTGAAGGGTGTTGTAAGTTCTTCAGCCTTGATTTTTGCAGTGATGTGCTGGGCTCCCCCATCATTGAGGATGTGGATGTTTGTGGGGCCTCCTCCTCCAGTGAGTTGTTAAATTGTCCACCACCATTCATGACTGGATGTGGCAGGACTGCAGAGCTTAGATCCGATCCGTTGGTTGTGGAATTGCTTAGCTCTGTCTATTGCATGCTGCTTATGCTGTTTGGCACACAAGTAGTCCTGTGTTGCAGTTGACACCTTATTTTTGGGTATGCCTGATGCTGCTCCTGACATGCCCTCCTGCACTCTTCATTGAACCAGGGTTGATCCCCTGGCTTGGTGGTAATGGTAAACTGGGGGAGATGCCAGGCCATGAGGTTACAGATTGTGTTCGAGTACAATTTTGCTGCTGCTGATGGCCCACAGCGCTTCATTGATGCCCAGTTTTGAGTTGCTGGATCAGTTTGAAATCTATCCCATTTAGCACAGTGGTAGTGCCACACAACACGATGGAGGGTATCCTCAATGTGAAGAAGGGACTTTGTTTCCACAATGACTGTGCAGTGGTCACTCCTACCGATACTGTCATGGACAGATGCATCCGTGGCAGGCAGGTTGGTGAGGATGAGGTCAAGTATGTTTTTTTTCCCCCCTCTTATTGGTTCCTTCACCACCTGCGGCAGACCCAGTCTAGCAGCTATGTCCTTTAGGACTCGGCCAGCTTGGTCACTAGTGGTGCTACTGAGCCACTCTTGGTTAAGGACATTGAAGCCCCCACCCAGAGTACATTCTGCGCCCTTGCCACCCTCAGTGCTTCCTCCAAGTGGTGTTCAACATGGAGGACAACTCATTAGCTGAGGGAGGGCGGTGGGGAGGGGTGGTGCGGACGCGCCAAGTGGTAGCCAGCAGGAGGTTTCCTTGTCCATGTTTTACCTGATGCCCTGAGACTTCATGGGGTCCAGAGTCGATGTTGAGGACTCCAAGAGCGACCTCCTCCTGACTGTATACCACTGTGCCACCACCTCTGCTGGGCCTGTCCTGCCGGTGTGACGGGACATACCTAGGGATGGTGATGGTGGTGTCTGGGATAGTATCTGTAAGGTATGGTTCTGTGAGGATGACTGTGTCAGGCTGTTGCTTGACTAGTCTGTGAGGCAATTTTGGCACAAGCCCCAAATGTTAGTCAGGAGGACTTGTTTCCTGTGCCTAGGTCAATGTTGGATTATCTGTCCAGTTTCTTCCTTTTCTGGAGACTTTGTAGTGGTTTGATACAACTGAGTGGCTCGCTCGGCCGTTTCAGAGGGCATTTAAGAGACAACCACATTGCTGTGGGTCTGGAGTCAAATGTAGGCCAGAGCAGGTAAGGACGGCAGATTTCTGACCCTAAACAAGCATTAGTGAACCAGATGAGTTTTTATGACAATCGACAATGGTTTCATGGTCACTGTTACAGAGACCAGCTTTTAATTCCAAATTTATTAACTAAATTTAAATTCCATCAACTACCATGGTGGGATTTGAACCCATGTCCCCCAGGACATTAGCCTGGACCTATGGATTACTAGTCCAGTGACATTAACACTACAAGGAAGGTATCTGATTCCCTCCCATCTGATTAAATGCTCCCCATGCCACCAAACTCGTCACAGGCTGGGGTGGGGTGGAGTGGTGGGACACAAGATTCAGTCCATTAACTCTGTTTCTCTCTCCGCAAATGGATATTTTCTATGTTTATTTCAGATTTCCAGTATCTGCAGTATTTTGCTTTTGTGGTGTTTCAGGTCAATGTCATTTTACCAGACCTGGTAAAGTTAGAGGTGTACCAGATTTTAAGCAAGTACTGAGGCAGGGGTAGGGAGGAGGGCTAGAGCAATGGGAAAGGTCTGTGATAAGGTGGGAGGCAGGAGAGACTAAATAACAACATGGATGATAGTGCATGGGACAGGTAAAGAAATAAAAGGTGTGTCCAGAGGAGGTGTCGATGGTAAAACCATCAACAGTCGCTGTCTGAATAAATGGGCTGAAATTGTTAAACTCAGTGTTGAGCCTGAAAGGCTGTAAAGTGCTAACTCACATTTCATTGGAATGCTGCAAGAGGCCAAAGCAGAGGGATCAGCATGAGAACAAGGTGGAGAATTGAAGTGACAGGGGATGAAGGAAGCTCTGGGCCATGCTTGTGGGCTGAACTAAGGTCTCCTTCAAAGCACTCAACCAATCCGTCTTTGGTTTCCCCAGCAGAGATTACATCGTAAGCAGTGAATTCAGTATCCTAAGCAGGAAATGCTGGGAAAACTCAGCAGGTCTAACAGCATCTGTGGAGAGAAAAAAAAAACCCAGAGTTAACGTTTTGAGTCTTTATGAATCTTCTCCAGAGCCTTTGGAATGCTGGGAGGGGAGGGCAAGATGTGATTGGTGGTGGCATCATGCTGGAGGTGGTGGAACCAATAGAAGATGACCTGTTGAATAGGGAGGCTGGTTTGGTGGAAGGTGAGGACAAAGGGAACCCTATCATGGTTCTGGGAGGGAGGGGAAGGGATGAGAGCAAAAATGTGGGAGATGGAATGGACACAGTCAAAGGTCCTGTCAACCACAGGGGTCAGGGCTGGTGGGGGTTTGGGGGTGATGGGGTTTGGGGGTGATGGGGTTTGGGAGTGATGAGGTTTGGGGGTGATGGGGTTTGGGGGTGATGGGGTTTGGGGGTGATCCTTGATTGAGGATAGAGCAAAGTTAGAGCTTATAGAATAAATGAGCCAGTGCAACATGAATACAAAATTGCCTAAATGACAAGTTGCAGAGAGTAATGGTAAACATGTGTTTTTTGGACTGGAGGGAGGCTAACAGTGGAGTTTCCCAGGCGTTGGTGTTAGGACCCCTGCTCTTCCTGACATACATTAGTGACCTAGACTTTGGTGTAACAGGCACAAATTCAAAATCTGCGGACGACACAAAATGAAACTTGGAAGTATCGTCAACTGTGAGGTTAGTTTGGAAATTCAAAAGGACAAAGACCGGCTGGCGAAATATGTGGATAAGTGGCAGATGAAATTTAATGCGGAGAATTGTGAAGACAATCATCTTGGTAATAAGGACACAGAGAGACAATATAAAGAGTACAATTCTAAAGAGGGACTTGGGTGTATATACGTATGAATCATTGAAGGTGACAGGGCAGGTTGAGAGTGCAGTTAGTAAAACGTACTAGGTTTTATCAATAGGGGTATAGAGTACAAAAGCAAGGAGGTTATGTTAAACTTGTTTAAAACACTGGTTTGGCTGCAGCTGGAGTATTGTGTTCAGTTCTGGGCACCACACTTTAGGAATAATGTGAAGGCTTTAGGGTGGGTGCAGAAAAGATTTACGACAATGGTTCCTGGGATGCAGTTATGTAGATAGATTGGGCAAGTTGGGACTGTTCTCCTTGGAGAAGAGAAGAGAAGGCTGAGAGGAGATTTGATAGAGGTGTTCAAAATCATGAGGGGTCTGGACAGAATTGATAGTGAGAAACTGTTCCCATTGGTGGGAGGATCAAGAACCAGAGGGCACAGATTTAAAGCGATTGGCAAAAGAAGCAATGGCGACATGAGGAAAAAACATTTTTGCCCAGTGAATGGTTAGGATCTGGAATGCACTGCCTGAGAATGGTGGAGGCATGGTCAAATCAAAGCTTTCAAGAGGGATTTGGATGACTTTCAGATAAAGATGTGCAGGCTATGGTGAAAAGGCAGGGGAGTAGCATTGAGGGTATTGCTCCTGCAGAGGGCCAACACAGGCCTCCTGTGCCTCCATTCTATCATTCTATGAACAGAAGCATTAGTAAGGAAGGCGTCATCATCAGAACAGATGTGGCAGAGACAGAGAAACTGGGAGAATGGAATGGAATCCATGCAGGGAGCAGGGTGTGAGGAAATGTAGCTGGTGTAGTTGTTGGAGTTGGTGGGCCAAGAGTACATGTTGGTCAATAACTTACCTCCAAATGGAGATAAGGAAGCTGAGGGAGGGGAGGGAAGAGCCAGAGACACACCACGTGAAGGTGGGGGAAAGATGAAATGTAGGCAAGAAGGGGGATGGTTTCATAGTGGTAATGGTGTTGGGCTATATAGCATAAGGGTCCGGCACATATCGGGTTAACATAGGATTGAGTACAGTGCTGCCCACTCTGCGACGTAAGAGAACTCATGGCCTGCACCTAGGGGTCAGTATAGTGTCATCTTGAGCTGTGTGTACAAGCAAGCACGGAGCCAGTTCCCAGCCTGAACCCTTTACTGTATTTACGTACATAGTCCTTGTGGTTCATAAATACACGCAGCCTGCTTAAGACCAGGAAGACTTCATTAAGACCTACCCCCCAAACAATAACCAACACCCTACAACATGGTGGCAGCGAATGGAAAAATCCAAAACCTTGCAAAAAAACGCAGAGAGAAACTAAAATCCTGCAAGACTGAAGAAAAATTTGAAGAAGCATTCTGACCTGAAGGCAAGAGTGAGAATTAGACATGCCAGAGGAAAATCACCAGAGAAAAGCTCTAAAGAAAGGATGGGAAGCCAAAGGCAGAAATTTAAAATCCTTTACTGCAGCAGAAGATTCCATCCAATCTCTCAGAAGCCCAGCTACAATTCCCGGAGTGCGGAGTCAGCAGACTTAGCAGGAGTGCTTTTAAATTCCAGGATGCAGCAAGTCTGAGTGAAACTTCTAAATAGTTCAGTGGTCAGAAATTTCCGTTTAAAAACCCCGTTGGGAGAAACCAGATTCCCAAGTCGGCCCCTGAGGACGTGGAGTCCGAGCTCGCTCTGAAAAGGGGAAAGAACAAAAACTGAATGAATTAATTCGGAAGAATCGCAACTAACGAATCGGCTTAAATGCTCAGCAAAGACCAGGATTTGGCGATTTTTGTGACCCTGAAGCTCAAACGGAGAATGGGTGATCCGAGCAGCCATTGTTTAAAACCTTTTTCAGGGGTGAGCGCCCGCACCAGCGCCATCGCAGCGGGGAGCCTGCCAAAACCTGCAAGCGCAGATTAAACCCTTTGTCTGCAGACAAACAGCGGCCCCGTCTTGAATTCCAACAACACCTCAAAGCTGAGCCTACACTTTAAATTTTTTTTAACCACGCATCATAAATCTATCCTTCCGCATCAATTTGGACTTCTCCAAGGCCCAGATCAATCACATGACTGGGAATTTTGGAGGAAAATGTTCCTCAGATATATCACTGCTTCAGGTCCGGATAAAAAGGCAGAAGCTTTATTCGGTAGGCCCGATAGCAGACAACATTATTGCCAGACAAAGAATCAGCTAATCATCTGTTAAATTTGAAGAAGTGCTAAAATCATTCGATGTTTATTTCAACCTAAGAAGTAGCAAAATCCTTGAGAGGACTAAATTTAATTAGAAGCCCAGGAACCAGGAGATCCTGTGGACTCATCCATTAATGACCTGTATAGAATGGCTGAAGGCTACGAATACAGAGACCTAAAATCTGACCTCATCAGGGATAGAATGATTGTAGGAATAGCGGACGACGCACTCTCAGACATACCGCGAGCGAAGGAAGATCTAACCCTCGAGAAAGCTATCCAGATTGTTCGGCAATCTGAACTCCGTGTGCAGCACAGATCCATTTTAAGAGGGGAAAATAAACTGTGGTACAAAGGAGACCTCACAATCCAATTAGTTAAACAGCACAGAAACAGGGACACTCCAGGTCAAGGGAAGCAATACCCTAACTGACCAGTACAGTGACCATGCCAGTGCTGTGGAGCAACGGCGAGATCAAGTCCTGCAATTTCAGTCCAAGGCAACAGAATTGGACACTCCGGGAAGCTGTGCAGAGCCAAAATATCTAAATGCACAGAAGACCCAACGAAGATTCTTGAGGTCGAGACTGCACAGCAAGAGGACACGCAGCCATGCTCCTTGGGTGAGGTCAAAGATCCAGGATTTTAATATTGGAATGTGGACATTTTGGTTAACAGCTGTCTCACAAACTTTAAATTGGACACGGAAACCAGTGTTACTGTCCTATTGGACAAAGAACTGTGGCTGAGAGACCTCTGGCTTCAAGCAACAGCCACACCGCCCAATGGGCTCGGAGGAGTCCGACTTCTGGTCATAGGCATGATTCTGGAACCAGTAAGGCGTAGCGGCAAACAAACCTTCGAGCTGATATACATCATCTGTAACCAGCCTTTCTTCTCTTGAGCAGAGATACCTGTGTAGCCCTGAATCTCCTCAAAACAGCAGAAGATGTCAAGACAACCACTGTTGTAAACTATACAGAACCGCAAGTTCCCAAGGGGTCAAACGAGAAAGATTCTCGACTGGGACTTCAGCTCTGAACTACCTTCTGTCTTTGCAGAGCAGGTTTGTCCATTCTTGTTACAGGTGCCGGAAATCCCTCATTGGTCAGACCAGCCAACCACTCAGATTGTTACCGTGACGTCTCCAGTGGAGGATAGACAAGAGAGCAGCCAACAGCCAGAGAAGAGCCTCAACCTCTGGCTTTGGCGACTGTTGATGAGGTCAACACTGCGACCACAGAGCGAAGACTGCAACTCCCCGGCCAGCATGACTGGGCCACACGCTGTGCTGGAGCCAAGTAGCAACTGTCCATTGCCAACTGCACACCACGCAAAGCCGAATGCAAAGGTGAGCTAACTAAAAAATAACCACACCCTCATGACAGGAATGGCCATCTCCTGTCACAGAGGACCTTGCAACGATCCAAGCGATGAAAGGAGGAGGGAAAAAACGACATGGAGATGAGCACAATGTCCGTCCAGCTCGCAAAAAATGGGATGGAGCAACAATCGGCCATCACCACGACTGCCGAATCGACAAAGAGCAGTTCAATACCAAGGGATGGAAAAAGAGGATGAAATGATACCCAGACGCCAGAACAACCTCCAAATCAACAGAGTTTATCTGCAGTGACAGAACCTAGCACTCCTCTGACTGCAGTGCGAATGAGATATGGAAGGGTTATAAGGCCTCCAGACCGCCTGAACCTATCAACTCAGAGACTTGAAAGGGGGGATGGGGGTGTAGTAATAATGATGTAAATACATGGGGTAAACTAGAATAACTTGAAATACATTGGATAAAGACTTTGAGGGGGTGGGTGTAGTATAAGGGCCTGGCACATGTAGGGTTAACTTGGCTCTGAGTACAGTGATATAAGAGAACACATGACCTGCACCTAGGGGTCAGTCTCGGGTTGGACAGAGCCGTGTGTGTATGCAAGCATGGAGACAGCTCCTTGCTTGGACCCTTTACTGTATATATATAAATATACACACATGGTTCTTGTTAATAAATACATACTGTTAACCTACTTAAGATGTTGAAGACTTTATTGAGACCTACCAAGCAATAAGTAACACCCTACAACAGGCTAGTTACTCCAGAGGCTTAGACTAAGGCTATAGAGGCATGAGGAAATTCTGCAGATTCTGGAGCAGTCCCGGCAGATCGGAGAGTGGCAAATGTAACCCCACTATTTAAAAAAGGAGGGAGGGAGGAAACTGGGAATTACAGACCAGTTAGCCTCACCTCAGTAGTAGAGAAAATGCTAGAGTCTATTAATAAAGGATGTGATAACAAGACACTTAGAAAATATCAACAGGATTAGACAAAGTCAATATGGATTTATGAAAGAGAAATCATGTTTGACAAACCTACTGGAGTTTTTTGGAGATGAAACTAGCAGAGCAGATAAGAGAGAACCAGTGCGTGTGGTGTATTTGGGTTTGCAGGAAGCTTTTGATAAAGTCACACGTAAGAAGTTAGTGGGCAGGATTTTCTGCCCGTTGAGGGGGAAGTTGAAGTGTGGGTGCGTGGATGCGTGCCTCCGATCGGCGCCCCCAATTGGGGGCTGCACCGCCATTTTACATGGACGGGCCAATTAAGGCCCGCCCAGCGCGATGTCTGCATGGAAGTGCTGAGCGCTCCCTGTGCGGGCGGTGGGGAGGGGAAGCCCCAAACCTGAGAGTGCGCTCTTTCTCGCATGCACATGGCAGAGTGCACTCATCTCCCTGAGGCTGCACTTAGCCTCAGGGAGATCGGCTCTACTGTCAAAAATATCAAAAATAGAAAAAAAAATTTCCCTGACATGTCCCCTCATGTGACACTGTCACGTGAGTTGGGACATGCCCATAACTTTTTAAAAAACTTTAATTAAATTTTTAAAATCCCTACATGAAACCTCATCCCGCCCGTGGATGAGGTTTGATGCTTTTTCTAATCCCGACCTGTCCGCCAACCTTAAGGTTGGACGGGCAGGTCCATTAATTACTTAAATGACTCTGTCAATGGCCTCAATTGGCCATTGCCAGGTTGGCGGGTACACAGCTGATTCTGCTGAGTCCCCGCCTCCCTGAAAATTTAAATGGGGCGCGATGACATCGGGAGTTCCCCCTGACATCATCCCGTGTCATTTTACGCATTAGCGAGTGGGCCCCGCCCCCCCGCTCGCCAATGGGAAGATCCTGCCCAGTGTGTAAAATTGAAGTACAGGGGGTTGGGGATAATATATTGGCATGGATTAAGAATTGGTTAGCAGGCAGGAAACAGAGAGAAGGAATAAATGGATATTTTTTTGGAGTGGCAGGTGGTGACTAACTCTAAAGGCGTCAAGGGGTATGGGAAGAGAGTGGGAAAGTGGCAGATGAGAAAGAAGATCAGACATGACTATATTGAATGGCGGAGCAGGCTCGAAGGGCCGAATTGACCTATTGCTGCCCCTATTTTCTATGTTTTAATGTTTAACTCCTGGATGCTCCAGGGTACTCCTGGAGGGTTGGTAACTCCAGCGGCAAGGCCAATATTTTTGCCCATCTCTAGTTCCTTACGACTGAGTGACTTGCTGGAAACTTCACAGTGAAGTTAAGAGTCAAAATTGCTGTGGGACTGGGTCACACATTGACCCAGAGTGGGAAAGGACGGCAGATTTCTCACAGTCTCAGGATACGGGGTAGGCCATTTAGGACTGAGATGAGGAGAAACTTCTTCACTCAGAGGGTGGTGAACATGAGGAATTCTCAACCACAGGAGGCTGTGGAGACCAAGTCACTGAATATATTTAAGAAGGAAATAGATAGATTTCTGGACTCTAAAGGCGTCAAGGGGTATGTGGAGAGAGCGGGAGTGCGGTGTTGAGATAGAGGATCAGCCATGATCATATTGAATGGCGGAGCAGGCTTGAAGGGCCGAATGGCCTACTCCTGCTCCTATTTTCTATGTTTCTATGTTCCAACGCCATATTCCCGCTCTCTCCCCATACTGATTCCTGGGATGGCAGGATTGTCGTATGAAGAGAGATGGAATCAACTAGGATTGTATTCACTGGAGTTTAGAAGAATGAGAGGGGATCTGATTGAAATGTATAAAATTCTGACAGGGATGGACAGACAGGACGCTGGGCAGATATTTCCTCTGGTTGGTGGCGGGAGGGGTTGGGGTGGTGGGGGCGGTGTAGATGTTTCTATGAACTCAAACCATGGCAGTCGGGAAATCTAAATTCAATTAATAATACATCTGGAATAAAAAATTACTCCCGGTAATGATGATCTCAAAACTACAAGTTCACTATTATCTGCCAGTGAAAGAAATCTGCTGTCCTTTCCCACTCTGGGTCAACGTGTGACCCAGTCCCACAGCAATTTTGACTCTTAACTTCACTGTGAGGTTTCCAGCAAGTCACTCAGTCATAAGGAACTAGAGAGGGGCAAAAATATTGGCCTTGCTGGTGGAGTTACCAACCCTCCAGGAGTACCCTGGAGCATCCAGGAGTTAAACATTGAAACACAGAAACAGAGGTAATAGAAGCAGGAGTAGGTCATTCAGCCCTTCGAGCCTGCTCCGCCATTCAATATGATCATGGCTGATCCTCTATCTCAACGTCATATTCCTGTGCTCACCCCATAGCCCTTGATGTTTTTAGAGTCCAGAAATCTATCTATTTCCTCCTCAAATATATTCAGTGACTTGGCCTCCACAGCCTCTGTGGTAGAGAATTCCACAGGTTCACCACCCTCTGAGTGAAGAAGTTTCTCCTCAGCTCAGTCCTAAATGGTCTACCCCGTATCCTGAGACTGTGACCCCTTGTTCTAGAATCCCAGCCAGAGGAAACATCATCCCTTTAACCAGTCTGTCCAGACCTGTCAGAATTTTATACATTTCAGTGAGATCCCCTCTCATTCTTCTAAACTCCAGTCAATACAGCCCAATCTCTCCTCATACGACAATCCTGCCATCCCAGGAATCAGTCTGGTGAACCTTCGCTGCACTCCCTCTATGGCAAGTATATCCTTTCTTAGGTAAGGAAACCAAAACTGCGCACAATACTCCAGGTGTGGTCTCACCAAGGCCCTGAACAGCTGCAGTAAGACATCCTTGCTCCTGTACTCAAGTCCTCTCGTAATGAAGGCCAGCATACCATTTGCCTTCTTAGCTGCTTGCTGTACCTGCATGCTTGCTTTCAGTGATTGGTGTACAAGGACACCCAG
>NC_135900.1:4484974-4672459 GCF_964194155.1 Cetorhinus maximus | reverse complement strand
TAAGAGTGTCTCTGATTATTCAACTGCTATCTGGACTCTAACCAAATCCTTTGCACTCCCACATGCTGTGTTCCGTTGTTAAATTTTGTTGTTACTCCTACGGCAACAGGGCATCTAAAAATGCATAATGGAATTTATAAAATGGTCAAAGACTGGGAATCAAACTTATGATTATACTGTCAGACTTGTAAGTCAATTCATAATTAGCGCTGTTTGTATTGGATTTTGATTAGAATTTACTTGAGACAGGACATTCAGCCCCTCGAACCTGATCAGCAATTCATTTAGGTCACGGATAAATAAAATCAGAATACTGTGGATTGGAAATTAAAACAGAAAGCGCTGGAAATACTTAGGTCAGGCAGCATCTGTGGAGAGAGAAAAACTGAGTTGATGACCTTTTGGCAGAACTGTCAAAGGTCAAGGGATGTAACAGGTTTCAAGCAATTTCAGAGGCAGGGAACGAGGGAAGGGAAGGAAGGAACAAAGCAGCTAGGATAGACTGGAAAGCAGAAGTGCTTAAGTGACAGATGGAATGATGGTACAAGGCAGAAGTGGGTGGCAGTGGGATGAGTGAAGAAACATGGCTGACCTATATATTAACTCCATTCACCTACTTTGGCTCCATTACTGTAAATACCCTTACCCAACAAAAATGATCATTTGATTTACAATGAGTCTTGTTCTTTCTCTCTAGCTAGCAGACCAGTTCTGTAACGCCATTGGTGTCTTGCAGCAGTGTGCTCCTCCTGCATCATTTACAAACATCCAAACTGCCATAAACAAAGACCAGCCATCTAATCCAACTGAAGGTAAGAGCTAGTGTGTTTGGATGCCCAGAGCCTGCTTTTTTTCAAAAATAAGTCATTAGAATTGTTTTGGAATTGAGCCTCTATGATCCATGCGGGCTGACGAAGTCCTGTTCCACCCTTCAATCACTGACCTAAATTGGCTCACCCACTGATTAATATATCCTAATGTGACTTGGTGTCAAATTTCTTGATTACATTCTTGTATAGTGCCTTCGTATTAATGAGTATTTTAAATTATATTGTTAAGATAGGTGAAGGGCATTGTTTAGTTAAGTACTTAGCATAAAGAGAGACTGCTGGGACACTGGGTTGGTACATAGGAAGCAGACGTGTAATGCTGTGTTCTGTGAATAAACCCATTATCAAGACAAGTAATAGTATCTAGTTGCATAATTAACCAACTGGCTTAGATTCAAGTTAACACTTGGGATGTTTTACTATGTTAAAGGTGCTATATAAATGCAAGATGTTGTTGGAGAGCTCTCTGTCACCGTGCCCAGAGCTGTCTTCCCTTGACCCTGACCTCCCTTTTAAAATTTATCTTTTCGGCCTTTTGCTAACCTACCCTATCTCTACTCTTTGTTGTTCCTTATCGTTTGTAGTACCTTAGATGTTCACTACTTAACAGTACAAGTTGTTACATTGCTGAATAGTCTCTGTGTCAATGTGAAAGAGCATTAATAGATACCTCAGTCGGAGGAACCATTTGTCTGGGTCAAAAGCTTGCTTGGTCAGGTCAGAAAAATTGTTTTTAAGTGAGATGTTACCTGAAGGCACATCTGTCCAAGCCTAGTGTAGAAGTTTGTGGTTAGTCAGTAATCAGAGTGCACAGAATTAAGGTAATTAGCAAAAGAACCAGAAGGAAGGTGACATTTTTTTGTTAAACACATCGAGTTGCTATGATATGGAATGCATTGCCTAAAAGGGTGCTGGTTAAATAATTGAAGGGAAAACATTTACAGGGTTATGGGCAAGGTATAGGGTGGTTAAACAAATTAGATAATTCTTTCAAAGAACCAACACAGATATGATGGGCCGAATGGCCTCGTGTGCTGGAAGACCCTAAGTATTGGGTTGCCACGTTTAACCAATAAGTAACCGACTGGATTGTAAAGCCCTTTAGAATGATGTGATGGAACACTTTGTAAATGCATGGTCCCCCCACCCCCCCCGTCCCCCTTCATTGGGCCTTTCATGCCAGGCTGTATTTTAAAATCTGTTCTCACCTGGCCTGTATTTTTCCCCACAGAGTATGCACAGCTTTTTGCTGCACTGATTGCGCGAACTGCGAAAGACATTGACGTGTTAGTTGACTCATTGCCGAGTGAAGAATCGACAGCAGCATTGCAGGTAAATGTGAAGGGTCACCTGTGAAATTCTGCCATTGAAAGCTTGATTAATGATGGAGCAAGGATGGTATTTGTGGGGAAAACACATTTGGCAAAGTACATACCAACATACGAATTAGGAGCAGGAATAGGCCGCTCAGCCTCTCGAGCCTGCTCCACCATTCAATAAGATCATGGCTGATCTGATTTTAACCACATATTCCTGCCTACCCGCGATAACCTTTCGCCCTCTTGCTTATCAAGAATCTATCTACCTCTGTCTTAAAGATATTCAAGGACTCTGCCTCAACCATCTTTTGAGGAAGAGAATTCTGAAGTCTCTCAACCCTCTGAGAGAAAATTTTTTCCCTCATCTCTGTCCTAAATGGGCAACCCCTTATTTTGAAACAGGGACCCCGAGTTTTAGATTTTTCCACAGGAGGAAATATCCTTTCCGCATTCACTGTCAAGTCCCCTCAGGACCTTATATGTTTCAATCAAGTCGCCTCTTCTAAACACCAGCAAATACAAGCCTAGCCTGTCCAACCTTTCCTCATAAGATTACCTGCCAATTCCGATATTAATCTAGTAAGCCTTCACTGAACTGCTAATGCATTTATACCCTTCCTTAAATAAGGAGACCAATACTGTGCACTGTACTCTAGATGTGGTCTCACCAATGCCTTGTATAACTGAAGCATACCCTCCCTACTCATGTATTCAATTCTCCTCGTAATAAACAATAACATTCCATTAACTTTACTAATTACTTGCTGCACCTGCATACTAACCTTTTCCAATTGCATGCACTAGGACACCCAGATCCCTCTGCATCTCAGGTCTGCAGTCTCACAGATAATAGATAATAGTTTAGATAATATGCCTGCTTGTTATTCATCCTGCCGAAATGGGCAACCTTACACTTTCCTACTTTATACTCCATTTGCCAGATCTTTGCCCACTCACCTAACCTATCTATATTGTTTTGTAGCCTCGTTACCCGCTCTTCACAACTTACTTTCCTACCTACCTTTGTGTCATCAGCAAATTTAGCAACCATACCATCGGTCCCTTCATCCAAGTCATTTATGTAACTGTACAGAGTTG
This sequence comes from Cetorhinus maximus, assembly GCF_964194155.1. NCBI lineage: Eukaryota > Metazoa > Chordata > Chondrichthyes > Lamniformes > Cetorhinidae > Cetorhinus > Cetorhinus maximus. The sequence continues at coordinate 4,669,212 of NC_135900.1, read as the reverse complement.
AGGCCCCAGCACTGATCCCTGTGGCACACCACTCGTCACATCCTGCCAACCAGAAAATGAGCCATTTATGCCAACTCTCTGCTTCTTGTTAGCTAGTCAATCTTCTATCCGTGCCAATACGTTAACCCTACACCATGAGCTTTTATTTTCCACAATAACCATTGATGAGGCACCTTATGAAATGCCTTCTGAAAATCTAAACAGTACGTCCACCGTTTTCCCCTTTATCCACAGCAAGTGACTCCTTCAAAGAACACCAATAAATTGGTTAAATATGATTTTCCTTTCACAGAAGTTGACTCTGCCTGATTACCATGAATTTGTCTAATAATAGCTTCTAATATTTTCCCTATGACTAATGTTAGGCTAACTAGCCTGTAGTTTCCTGCTTTCTGTCTCCCTCCCTTTTTGAATAAATGAGTTACATCTGCTATTTTTAAATCTAATGGAACCTTCCCTGAATCTAGTGAATTTTGGAAAATTAAAATCAACCCATCAACTATCTCAATAGCCGCTTCTTTCAAGACCCTAGGATGAAACCCATCGCTACCAGGGGACTTGTCCACCTGCAGCTCCAACAATTTGCAAAGTATCACTTCCCTGGTGATTGTAATTTTCTTGATTTCCTTCCTCCCTTCCAATTCCTGATTTACAGCTAGTTCTGGGATATTACTTGTATCTTCTATAGTGAAGACCAATGCAAAGTACCAACACAAACTGGAGGAACAGCACCTCCTCTTCCAATTAGGCACTTTACAGCCTTCTGGACTTAACATTGAGCTCAACAACTTCAGATCATGAACTCTGTCCTCCACCCTCACCCCCTTTTTCTAATCCCCTTTTTCTACATTCATTTCTATTTCTTATCCACTTATTTTTATTTTTATTCATCTTTATCTGTGGTTTTATCCCGTTTTCTATACTTTTTTTCCCCCACCCCATCCCCTACAGGGCCATCTTGTTACTTGTTCCATGTTGTTCTTTCATACAATGCTATCTTTGTTCTGCTATTATCACATTCTGTTTTCTTATCTTTATGCCACTATCAGCACCATTTTTTAGTGCTAATCACTAGTTCATGACATCTTTGTCAATCTCTCCTTTGTCCCCACCTATTGTTGGCCTTCTATCCAGCTCCACCTGCCCCACCCCCCTTAAACACTATAAATTTCATCACATTTCCACTTCTCTTCAGCTCTGAAGAAGGGTCATATGGACTCGAAACGTTAACTCTGTTTTTCTCTCTCCACAGATGCTGCCAGACCTGCTGAGCTTTTCCAGCATTTTCTGTTTTTGATGCAAAGTACCTATTCAATTCATCTGCAATTTTCCTTGTTTTCCATTATTAATTCCCCAGGCTTACTTTCTATAAGACCAATGCTCACTTTGTTAACTCTTTTTTTTAAATATCTATAAAAACTCTTACTGTCTGTCTTTATATTTCTAGCTATCTTTCTCTCATATTCTAATTTTTCCCTCATTAATCCTTTAGTCGTTCTTTGCTTTTTTTAATATTCTATTCAATCTTCTGATCTGTCACCCGCCTTTGCACAATTACATGCTTTTTATTTAAGTTTAATACTATCTTTAACGTTTTTTAGTTAACCTCAGATGGTGGATCCTCCCTTTGGAATTTTTCTTGTTGGACTGTATCTATTCTGTGTATTCTGAAATATCTCCTTAAATGTTTGCCACTGCATCTCCAGTGATCTATCCCTTAATCTAAATTACCAGTTCACTTTCGCTAGCTCTGCTTTCATGCCCTCGTAATTGCCCTTATTTAGGCTTAAATTGCTAGTGTTAGACCCAGTCTTCTCTCCCTCAAACTGAATGTAAAATTCAATCATATTATGATCACTGCTATCTAGGGGCACCTTCATGATGAGGCCATGAATTAATCCTGTCTCACTGCACAATACCAGGTCGGTATTGTGGCTCCAGGTTGGCTCCAGAGCGTGCTGATCTAAGGAATTATCCCAGAAGCATTCTGTGCATTTGTCATCTATGTTGCCTTTGCCCATCTGGTTATTCCAGTCTATATGTAGATTAAAATCCCCATGATAATCACCGTACCTTTTTGACAAGTTCCCACTATTTCTTCTTTGATACCCTGTCCTACCATGTGATTACTGTTAGGGGGCCTGTACATCACTCCCACAAGCGATTTTTCTAACCAAACTGCTTCTACATCCTGGATTCCGGCACTTAGGCCATCCCTCTCTATTATGTTAATGTCGTCTTTAACTAACAGAGCCACCCCTCCACCTTTTCCTTAACTTCCTGTCCCTCCTAAAAATCCCATACCCTTCAATGTTCAGGTCCCAATCTATCCCATCCTGCAGCCATGCCTCTATAATGGCTATTGGATCATACTTATTTATCTCTATTTGCAGTTCATCTGTTTTGTTTCGAATGCTACATGCATTCAGATACAGAGCCTTAAGTTTTGTCCTTGTATTATTTTTGTAACCTCTAGCTTTGTCTGTTGGTTTACTCTTAGACTTGTACTCTCTGTCCCTTCCTGTCATAGTCTTGTTTATCATTTCCCAAATTAGTATCTTCCTCTCTTGTCTCTACTCTTTATGTACCACCTCTTCTCACATTTGATCCCTTGCCCACACAATTTAGTTTATAACCCTTTAGCTTCCCTAGTTACGTGATTTTCAAGTTCACTCACCCCAGCATGGTTCAGGTGTAGACCATCCCAATGGTACAGCCTCCTTTCCCCAGTATTGATGCCAATGCCCCAAGAACTGGAGGAAACTTCTCCCACGCCAGCCTTTGAGCCACGCATTCATCTCTCTAATCTTATTTGCCCTGTGCCAATATGCACATGACTATGGATTATTACCTTTTGAGGTTCTGCTTCTTAATTTGGTACCTAGCTCCTCATACTGACTATGCAGAACCTCATTCCTTATCCTACCCATGTCATTGGTACAAACATGGACCCTGACAACTGGATCCCCCCCCCTCCCACTGCAAATTCCACTCCTGCCCTGAGCAGATATCCTGAAGCCTGACACCGGGCAGGCAACACAGTCTTCTGGACACTTGCTCTTTGCTGTAGAGAACAGTGTCGATCCCCCTCACTATACTGTCCCCTACTACCACTACATTCCTGATTACTTCCCCTGATTGAACAGCTTCCTGTACTATGGTGTCATGGCCAGCCTGCTCATTCACCTTGCAGACCTCGCTTTGGTCCACACAGGTTGTGAGCACCTGTGTGGACAATTGCAAAGCCTGAGGCTCGTCCCCTACTGTCTGTTCGGCCCCTTTACCTGCTTCACTCAAGGTCACATCCTCCTGTTACTCACTGCTGACCAAAACAGATGACCCTGGCAAGTGTGAGGCAGCAGGTATACAAGGGATTTTCACACATCCATCTTGAATTGTAGTTCTGAACTAGGTAATTCTTTTGAAAAATTAGGTGTTTATGGGACAGAAACAGGCAATTCATTCCAACTGGCCAATGCTTTACGTGAGCCTCTTCCAGCCTTCTTCTGGCCCTATTATACTCTCCTATTCCTTTCTCCCTCGTGCTTATCTAGCTTCCCCTTAAACATACCTATGCTATTCACTCCAGCTACTCACTGTGGCAGAGAGTTGGACTTCTCACCAATCTCTGGGTAAAGAAGTTTCTTCCGAATTCCCTTTTGGATTTAGTAGTGACCATCTTATACTGTGACCCCGAGTTTTGCCCTTATCATGTCATATTCTGTGTGACTGGTGGTAAATTGTCCCTCATCGTCCTTCTGGACCCATCTGGAGCTTTGACACAGTTGACCAGCCGCACCATCCTCCTCCAGTACTTGCCCTCTGTTCTTGACTCAGTGGAACTGCACTCCTCTGGTTCCATTCTTATCTATTGAATCATAGCCAGGGAGTCACCTGCAATGGTTTCTCTCCTCTCTTGTGCACAATTAACCACTCGAGTCTTCAATGATCTAAACTTAGCTTCTTTTATTGCTCATCTGCATGTTCCTCTGCCCACACTCCCTTTCCCATGACATCATTTGAAAACAATGTCAAATTTCATGTGTGTACTGACTCACCGCCATGCACCATTGACCCCTCCACGGTATCTGATTTGACTTGGGTGAGAAGGTATTTCTTGCAGCTAAATGTTGGAAAGACTGAAGCCATTGTCAATAGTTGCTGGCACGAACTCCACTCCCTAGCCACTGTTTCCGTTCTTCTTCCTGGCAGTTGTCTGAAATCGAGCCAGACCGTTTACAGCTTTGGTCCCAAGATGAATTTCTGATCACATATCTGCTCCATTTCCAAGGTTGCCTACTTCATCTCCCTGATATCATTCAACTCTGACCCTGACTCAGTTCTTCTGCTGAAACCCCCATCCATCTTTGCCTTTGTTACCTCTGTGCTTGACTGTTCCAGTGCTTTCCTGGCCAATCTCCTATCTTGCACCCTATAGGAACTTGTGTTTATCTAAATCATTGCTCACGATTTGCTCCAAGTCCCGTTCACCCATCACTGACTTGTGTTCTCTGACCTACATTGACTCCTGGTTAAACAATGCCTCGATTTTAAACTTCTCATCCTTGTTTTCAAATCTCCTCCCCGTGGCCTATCTCCCTAACCTTGTCCAGCCCCAAAGTTTTTGAAATATGTGATTCTCCAATTCTGGCCACTAAAGCATCCCCGATTGTAATCGCTGAACCATTGGTAGCCATACCTCCACCTGCCAAGGCCCAAAGCTCTGGAATTCCCAACCTCAGCATCTCTGTCGTCTTTAAAACCTTCCTCTGTAAACGAACTTTAGGTCATCTCCTTAAATGGCTTGATAATGCTCCTGTGAAGTGCTTGGTGATATCTAACTATGTTACAGGTGCTGTACAGATACAAATTGTTGCTGCTGCTATGTCCTGAAGGTCATGAAAATCGCTATTTGAATGCAAGTCAAGACTTTCAATTCTTTATTTATTACCCTTCGTCCAATCTTTTTGTCGAGGCACCTTCCTTGAGCGAGAGTGTGGTTCTGAAAGGAAAGTGATATAATGCAGAACCGGGGCCCATGATATTCATCGCCCTAGGCTTCATAATGTGTGGTTCATGCCTCAGCAATGCCTTGTTGGTAGACTTGAAGCAGCAATCGGGCTCTTTCCCATGAGTGGAGGCAGCCGGACAGCAAGTCCGGTCACTGATGCCTCCTTCGTGGTGACAGCTTTCAGACTGGCTTCAACTGTGACCTGGATGATTGGTGATTCAGCAAAGAATATGGAGAGCATACATTTTGTGTTTAGTTGTTGCATAATTTGTGTTTAGTGCAAGATAATATAAAGATAGATTAATCTACGTTGAATATTTCAATGTGGCAAAACTTAAGGTGCCATACACAAAATGTGATTTTTTTTTTTTTGGTTTAGTTTTGGGGCACTTTTGCCGTGAAAATGCTGTATACCAAGAGGTTAATTATAATAAAGGGAAACAATACTATGGTTTGGAGGATAGGTGAGTAGAAAGTGTTAAGAGTAAGACCACCCAAACGAGCTTCCTTTTGCCATGGCTGTTAAAAAGCAGTTGACAAAGTACATCCTGTTTCATAACAATTCAGCATTGCGGTTCAAGTGTGCAATGCAGTGTGTGGTTGCGATGAAAAACAGAATTAATACTCATCTGATGGGGCAGATGTTCTTTTTCTCTCCCTCGTGCACTCCATGTGTTCTGTCCTGTCCCTCGTTTGTTCACTGGCATCATTGGAGAGCCCCTCCCCACCCATTCTTTCTGCACTGAGTCAGATGTGGGTATTGCATTGTTTTGTAGGCCTGTGCCAGTGCTGAGCAGAGTCTGCTGCTCCAAGCTTTACAAGCAGTCTGGTGACCGTTTCTTCTCTGGGATTAGTTAACTTGCTTAGCCTGAAGGAAGTGCCCAGCTTTATGGTCAGAGCTGCCTGTGAAGAACAGAGCGACTGCCTGACCCCTTGATTCATATTTTGAGTATTTGAAAAGAGGAAAACTCTGCAAGTTCTATTTCTTGATTTACTAACACGCAGTCATATTCAGATAAATTAAAATGTTCAAAGTAGTTGTAACAGCAGTGAACTGCAATAAAAAAAGATGGTCAAAGCAAGTATTTTGCCACTGGCACACATCACTGAAGTGAAACCGAGCAGATTAACCGAATACCTTTTGAAACTTGCACCCTCGTTAACTGCTAAAAATGATTTTTCCAGCCTGGTGCTGGGTCTTGCTAAATATTGTTAGCACCTCTGGTTCAAGGGGAACTGAACCCGTGTGGCACATCTCCAATTATCTGCAGTTTATAATGTGTTGACATGTGACAGTGAGTCACAGAGCTGGAAAGTAAATGGTGCAATAATCGAGGTAGTTTAGTCAGAGAACTGGATCCCAGCTTTGTTCCCACTAATGCGATTGATGCAATCACCTTTGGAATAGAAAAATTGGAGAAAACAGAGGCGATAACCATCAGGAAAAATAGAATAGGCTGGGGTTCTCTTCTCTAGAAAAGTAGCAGACCGTGGGGTGACCTGCTCGAGGTCTTCAAAATATGAAAGCGTTGAACAGGGTAGAGTGAAGGAGATGTTTCCACTTGTGTGGGAGACCAAAGCTAGTGACCATAAACATAAGTCATTATTAAATTCAAGAAGGAATTCAGAAGAATCTTTACTCAGAGTGGTGTGAATGCCTGACCCAGTGTTTCTAGCATTTTTCTATTTTTTTCCCCTCTGATCTCAAATATCTTGTCATTTTTTTTTTGAGTGGGTGGCTCCTGGGCTGTAATGTCACAGTATTATTTTTCAAGCGTATGCTGTTTCCCACTGTAATTGCCACTAATGGTAGTGATATATGTGCGCCTTTCTCATATGTTTGCAGACTTCAGTGTGAGCTGCTTCCTTTAATGTGGGTGGGCACCAGTCTCTCCCTACATTAGGCTGCTGCTGTTTTGTGCTCAGTGCATCACCAAGTGGCCAACTCAGTAACAACAACAAAGCTATAAACAAAAACTTCCCTTTCCCTCACCTCTTCTCCCCCCACACCAAAAGAAAGAACTTGCATTTATATAGCACCATTCATGACCTTGCAATGTTCCAAAGTGCTTTGCAGCCAATTATTTAATTTTTTGAAGTGTAGTCACTGTTGTAATGTAGGAAGTGCAGTAGCCAACTTGTGCACAGCAAGTTTCCACAAACAGCAATGAGACAGTAATCAGATAAACTATTTTAGTGATGTTGGTTCACGGATAAATATTGGACCCGGGGTTTGGGGGAGAACTCTCCTCTTCAAAATAGTGTGGCGGGAGCTTTTACGACCACCTGGGAGAGCAGAAAGGATTTATGTGTAAGGATATTTTTTTTTTAAATGTTTATGGCGGTGGCTTTATTGTACTCTGGTTGTTTAGATCTCTGTTTCACCCTTATTCACTTCCGGCTAGGGAGCTCCTGTACTCATCCAACCAGTACTCGCACACGCCTCGCAACCAACCACATCTTTTTAAGAATAATCCGTTTTAACTTCTACCCTGCACTGATGCCTGACTGACTGACTTGCTGTGGTGCTGGTGTAACCTGTTACCGAGCTGACAGTCTGCAGCACATTGTGTCGGTGGGTAACATTCTCGTCTGTGTCAGAAGGTCATTGTCCCACCCCAGAGATTTGAGCATGTAACCCAGGTTGATGCACCCAGTGCAGTGCTCAGGGAAGGCAGCACTGTCAGAAGAGCTATCTTTCAGATGAGATGTTAAACCAAGGCCCTATCTGTCCCCTTGGTTGGGCGTAAAGGACCCCTTGGCACTATTTTCACAGAAGAGTCACTCTATTGTCCTGGCCAATATTTATCCCTTAACCAGCATCACTAAATACCGATTATCTTGTCACTATCATATTGCTGTTTAAGTGAGCTTGCTGTGTGAAAGCTGGCTGTCATGGTTTTCTATATTACAACAGTGACTACACCTCAAAAGCACTTAATTGGCTGTAAAATGCTTGATGGTACCCTGTGCTCATAAAAGATGCTATAGAAATGCAAGTCTTTCTTTCACTCGCTTGCATGTACGTGAACAACATTATTGATCTTTTAACAACCTTCTGCATTTTTAAAAATCTATGTATGCGTGGCCGGTAGATATATTTTATAGTAAGCTCTCCATTGAATAGACCTGGATGAAAGCCTATCCTGGTTTGTCAGTTTGGAGAAATAATTCCTTCGTAATTTCTAGGTACTTCTTGTAGGGCCCTATTAGTTTTGTTTCCACTACCCCATTCCTTAAAAAATATTCAAAACCACATGGCTCCTTTTTGCTGAAAGGAACTAAGGACAGAATTTGATGGTCCCCTGCTGGTGAGTCTGCAGGTGGGGGTGCCAATAAAATTCCCCGGGTGGCTTTCCTGCTGCCCCCCACCCCCCCCCGGTCCCCCGACCTGTCTGCAATTGGGGCCATTAAGTGGTCAAAAATTGCCCACTTCAGGGCTGCTTCCTGTCCAGCCTCCGTTTTGAGGCTTGTGAGAGGAGTTGCTCAGAGGAAGGAGGGAAGCTGGTAGGCCACCTTGCTGGCACCTCGGTGGGTGGGGGTGGTGGCTGGCACATCCCTCAAGAGCCCTTCTTCCACATTGGGCAAACCCCCCCTCCCCGTGCCCTCGCAAGGCATGCCCCCCCCACAGGTGTTTCTCTCCACCCCCCCCCCTCAGCCTCTCCACCCAGACCCCTCTGTCAGGATCAATGCACCTCCCTGCCATGCATTCCCCACCTCCTCTTCGGGTGGTTGGGGATGGGGGGGGGGAGAGAGAATCCCCATCGTCTAAAAAAAATCCTGCCCTAAATGAGGGAAGGAAAAGAGACCATGAAGTAGTAGGAAGCATGCGGGTAACTCTAGTTTTATAGTAAGCAGGATTAAATGTGTTGGAGAAAGGAGGGAAGGAAAATATGTTTAGGAGAAAACTGGAAGGGAACAATTCTGGCTTTGGGCGGCACAGGTGGAGGAAACGGAGAATTGTAAAGATAGTTTGAAAGTTAAACCCAGTTGGGAACAGCAGAGGGAGCTGTCCCAACTTTGCATGAATTTTCTGCTGGTTTTCTACAGTTGCCGCACTTACAGTAGCCCTGCTTTCAAAATCAGTCTCAAATATTCATTTTAAAGATTATATTTTGTGGGGGGAGGCATTTGTTACGTCTGAAATAGCAAGAGAGTGAAGTCCAAACTTTAACTGGTACAAAAACAGAAAATGCTGGAAAAACTTAGCAGGTCTGACAGCTGGAGAGAAAGACAGAGTTAACGTTTAGAGTCTGTATGACTCCTCTTCAGAGCTAAAGAGAAGTAAAAATGTGGCAATTGAGTTTATTGACTTGAGTCCTGCCATTTCCTGACCAGACCACTGCATGGCACTGCTTCCCTGCAAACCATTCATCCTCCAGGAACACAAGGACATCTTGACCAAGGGAATGAGAGAAAGTGATTTATTCTGCAGCAATTTTAGAGTGCAAAAAGGAGGGGGAATTTGAGGTGCAAGGAACCAGTTTATAAGTAAATTAAGAGTTGCAGAATTTGAATTCAAGTTGCAAGGAGCAGCTCACACCGATCAGGAAAGTCTAAACATGCTGGGGTCCTTTTTGCTTTTTTATGCTTTCTTTATAAAAAAAAAAGACTAAACTGGGTAATGGTCTGTTAAAGGCCTTTAAAATTATGAAAGGATTTGTTAGGGTAACTCTTTTTTGTTACAAACCAAATAAACTAAATTAAGAAAATCAGGGACAAAGTAAAAGGTAGCCCATCAAAGGGAAAGTGCAAAAGAAAAAACAAACCACAAAAAACTTACAACATCAAATCAAAATGTGATCAGAGGGGCCAAGAAAGCACCCCAGGCCCTGTGGTGTCCACCGAGCACAGGAGGCCTCTGTGGAGCCAGTGGACACCGCGTGCTCTCTTTCCAGGGACACCTGGCTGCAAACATAGCCGTGGAAGAGGGTCAGACAGTCGGGCCAGCCAACCCCTTTGATCGCCCGCTGCCTGGACCTGTAGATGGCCAACTTGGCAAGGCCCAGGAGCAGGTTCGTGAGGAGGTCCTCCTCCCTCTCCGTGCCCCCCCCCCTCCCCCGGCACCAGGCGCCCGTAGATGAGAAACGTGGGACTAAAGTAACATTTTTCAAATAACTAAAGCGCAGCCTATAACACCCTATATATATACGTGGTCCTCGGATTCCACAAGTCCGCAAAAAATGCAGGCATCTTGGGAGTCCGTGAGTCGACACATGATACAGTTGTATGGGACTGCTGCATGCAACACCCTCCACCCCAGGTCCCGGGTGATAAGGGGGAGGACTCGCATGTAGAGGGGCCTCTGCTGCCGGATGGCATCAAGGCATGTGTCCGGACGATGGGCGAGGGTAAGAAGGTGAAGGGTGTGCAGCAGCAGCCCATACAGGAAACCCCTCCATGTTGTGCATTTCTGCAGGTGACTCAGGTTGCGGGGCTCCAGCTCCCGAGGGAAAGTTTTGGGCTCAGGGCCGATGTGGAATTCTGTCTATAAGACGCAAGGCATAGGAGCAGAAGTAGGCCATTTAGCCCATCGAGTCTGCTCTGCCATTCAATGAGGTCATGGCTGATCTTATAATCCTCAACCCTGAGCAGGTGTTCACTTGGACAGGAGCCTATTGCACACCTGAGCATCCTCGAGACCACATATAACATCGGGGTCGAGCATGACTGTCCTAGGCGTAGAAAGAATCTTCCCACTCTGGAGGAGACCAAAACCGGGGTCATAAATATAAGGTAGTCACTAATAGATCCAATGGGGAATTCAGGAGAAACTTCTTTACGAAGGGAGGGATGAAAACCTGGAACTCACTACCCAGGGAGTGGCTGAGGCAAAAAGCATAGATGCATTTAAGGGAAACTAGATAAACACATGACGGGAAAAATGAATAGCGGGATATGCTGATAGGATGAAATGAAGAGTAGGAGGAAGCTGTTATGAAACATCAACGCTGACATGGACCAGTTGGGCTGAATGGCCTATTTCACAGCTGGAAATTCTAAGTAAGTGTGTATTTAATACTGTGAAATTAAGCAGAATAATTTTTATAAGATGGTGATTTTTTTTTGGGGTTGGAACAAATCACAAATTTTAAAGTGCAGAAATATTTGCACCACGACAACCTCCTTGGTTACGTTTTTTTAAACCAAAGTTTCACCCACTGGTTCAGTGAATGTTGTTCTGAACACAACCGATGTAATCGTTGCGCAAACCAAATCCCAGAGAGAAACTTGGCTTATGGGTCATATCCTTTTATATCATAGTCTGAAAACGAGAAGATGTACTGATCTTAGCAGCAAGAAATCCTGTAATACTTATGGGATTTTAAAAATTAAAAGTATAAGTTTTATTCACAAGAATAAAAGAAAACTTAAGCATTGCAAGATTACAGCTACACAGTTCAAAATTAGTCTTATAAAACATCCCCCCCCCCCCCCCCCCCCCCCCCCGCCAAAAAAAATGTACCAGGTCAGACCCGCAAGTAAACACCTTGCAGGCAACACTCCCTTTTGGATGTTTAACTATAAAAAATCCAGTAATATTACCCAAGGCAAACTGCTGTAGCCTCAATAAAGGTAAACCACATGACCTCTAACCCCTTTCCACTCTGCGGTGGAGATCCAAACTTCAGAATAAAACTGTTTTTTGCAGCCCAAGACTTTTCTGGCTTGATTGGATGGTTGATTCAAACTGCATCTTCTCCTAGCCCAGAGCCACACCTCCAGCTCAACAACTGCAGCTCAATAGCTACAGCTCAGACAGCTACAGCTACCCTAAGCTCTCCGAAGTACCTTTTTTTCACTTTCATCTCAGGTTCCATTGTTCTCACACCTCTTTGAAACTCAAACCCTTCCAAGTATAAGACTTTCATGTCTCCATCTTGTCTTTGCTTTCAGGTCAATAAAGTATAATATCCCCACTTCTATTTACCTATGGAACTCCTGCAAGATGCAAACATGTTTCATGTTACCTCTGATTCTCCTTTGATATTCAAACAAACTTTCCACTTATCTCAAAATGCAAATTTTAGATCTAACCCATTCACTTCTACCTCAAACCTAACACCCCTATCCTTTTCATGTTTTAAACCCCCCAGACAATCTGACTCCTATTAATCTCTGCCCAGCTTAATTAAATCATACCCCCACACAACCTGTTTCACAGAATAACACAATATTCCCCAAAAATATTTTTTTAAAAATCCATTTCTCTCAATGTTCAAAGATCCTGTGCCAGTAACTGAAGAGAAACAGGATTCTCTCTAGCCTGGCTCTCATTCTTTATTTAAGAACCACAAACAAAGTAAGTACTAGCTCCTGCTGCCTCCAGTGCAGGGTGTGGCGTTTTGCTCTCATGGAATGGCTCCTGTGATTGCCTATTATGTGCTTGCCATGTTATATCTGGCATTACTTCCTTATTGACTGCCAACGAAAAAAGCAAGTTAGCCAAATGTTCATCTCATTGCAGCTTAAGGGACCTTGGTGTGAACAAAATCACTGACCTGTACCTACACGCTAATTGTATAGCACTTCAAAAGTGCTCTTTACATATTTTCAGTCCTGGTTCAAGTTCTCCAGGCCTGGCTGCATGTGGAGAGAGAAGCAGAGTTAAAGTTTCGAGTCGAGCATTACTCCTTCGGAACTCTGCCGAAGGAGTCCAGTCACGTAAGAGGAGAGTCCTATTCGACTCGAAAAACAAAAGTACTGAAGTTTTCATTTCAGATTTCCAGTTTCCGCAGTATTTCGTTTTAATGCGAAGTTCTGTCTTATTGATGAACTAGCCTTGTAATTAATCATCACTAAAACTGATTCATTTAGAGTTTAGCGATATCACAAATGTTTACTTATTTGCCATGGAAACTGCCAATTATTTTCCTGTTAAATAGTTTGGATAACAGAGCATTCTGTGCTGTTACATTTTCCTAATTGACACACCTCGCAGCATGGGAGACCCAAATCTCTCTCACATCCTTCATAGTGCTCTTGTGATTGAGGCAATTAAAACTGCTGTCTAAAATTTATTGTACAGAAACTTGGTGAATGTTTGGCGCCTTTAAAAGAACGCTGCAAGAAACCTGGGTGAAAAATCATGGCAATTTTTCAACTTTTTTTTTCTTCAATTTTCATTGAAGCCCTGGAAAAATTCGAAATCCAAAATGAGTATTTCAAAATCCTGGTTTGGCTGGACTGGGAACGTATATAGGTCAGAGGTCACAAAGGTTATGGGTGAACGGGACTTGTTGCAAGTGAAGATATGGGCAGTTTTGATACTCTGAAGTATAGTGTCTGCGAGATGGGAGGTCGGCTAGGAGAGCAAGCTGTGTGTAGGCAAACGTCACGGAAGGTTGGTTGTGTTCAGTATAAGCTGGTTATAGCTTGATACAGGAGGATGCAGTATGTGGGAAATTTGTTAATGATATATAAATTGCAAGCTCTATTGCCATTAACAAATGAAATATACAGCCTTCCTTGCATAACATGAACCAGGCAAACTGTGGAAACGAAAATTATGTAACTTCCAGTGCTACATTATGTTAGCTTTTAAGCAATTCATTTCCAACGGATGATGTTTAAGAAGTCTATTAAAACATGAAACAAAGAAAGAAAGAGCTTGCATTTATGTAGCACCTTTCACAACCTCAGAACATCACCAATAAAGAGCTTTTGAAGCATAGTCACTGTTTGCACAAAGCAAGATCCCACTAATGGCAAAGTGTTGGTTAAGGGATAAGTATTGGTACCGGGAGAGCTCCTTTACTCTTCACTTTGTCCTATGGGATGTTTTTATCACCATTTAAAGAGGCCTGGCAGAGCCTTGGTTTAACATCTCATCCAAATGACAGCACCTGTAACAAAGCAGCACTCCCTCAGTACCGCTTGGCTTGCTATGCTTCATTGTGAAGCCTGAATGTATGTCTGTCTGGTCATGTGCGGTGGTCTGGTTTTAAAACATTTGTGTTCGGTAAATGCATTGATTGTATGTTCCCAGTGCGCTTGGGAGCTAACCCTGTTGTGTCTCCCACCACCTAGGCCGCGAGTTTGCGTCAGTTGGAAGAGGAGAACCACGAGGCTGCAGCTCTGCTGGAAGAAGTTGTTTATCGGGGTGACATGCTGTTGGAGAAGATACAGAGCGCGTTAGCGGACATTGCCCAGTCACAGCTTGGAACAAGGAGCAATGGTCGCAGTCAGCATGTCCCCGAGTCCTAGCAGCAGGAGGCATGCGCACTGCTCAGAAAATGATGGTGCGATCTACACTTTTGTGAAGAAATGACTGAAGGATTTATTTCATGGGGCAGCGGGCAGGGAAAAAAGAGAAAAGGGTTTTTGTAAAATGGATAGAACATCAGCATTGAGGTTAAAATTTATTGCAATTTTTTTTCCTGGGAGCTTAAAAAATGATTTTTTTGTTGTGCAAGTTAATCTGGAGATTAACTCCAGGTCAGTAAATATGGAGCATTCCTTCCCTTCCCTATTCACCCCCTCCCCTCCTATTTTGGTCAGCGTTCAGTTTTTTTTTTAAATTCAAGGTTATATTTTGGGTTCTCCATGATTGAAGATGTCTCTTTCCCCACCGCCCCCCCCCCCCCACCCCGCCCCACTCTTTGGGGATCTGATTGAAAACGGGGAAACTAAGTTCTTCCATACTGCGTGGTCTTCTCTAATACCATTCTGAAATTTGTTGTATCCCCAGTTTTGAAATTGGATGCTGCTGGATGCTGCTCAGTGGGTAACATTTATCCTTGTGTTGTAAAACAGTATCGGACGTAAGCACAGCATTTTATAGGAATCGGAATGCTAAATGTCGCTGTGACCATGGGCTGCGTTAAAATTGCTGCGCGGTTCCAGGGAGAGTGAGCTGACTAAAGCACTGAAGTAGGGTTGCCAACCTTCTGGGATTGGCCTAGAGTCCCCAGGAATTGAAGATCAATCTCCAGGATGTTACTGTGCACAACCCTGGATAAAAATCTTTGGAACATTAAACAAAGACAGTTTTTAAAGAAATGTTCTTTGAACGTTTGTTTGCCAGGTATAAAAATAGGTGAAACGGGCTGTTTGGCTGACAGTCAAGCATCTTCCAATTGGGTAATGAATCTTTTTGCTTTCCAATTGGAGGAGGAAGGCTGTGCATCACAAAGTGGAATGTATTGGCCGACTAATGGCTAGAGCGTGGGGGCAAGTGGAGCATGTGGTGAAACCTCCAGAAATGCATTTAATCACAGTTGGCAACCCGACCTTAAGTTCTGTTGTCTAAGCTGTGCTGTTGTGGGGGAGGTATGAGGGCTTGTCAATGCACGTATATGAAGCTAACAGTGACACTATGGACAATTCACAGGCAGAGGTTGTGCCTTACCGAGGAGATGGGGGACAGAAACCCATGCTTTGACACATCCCCAGTGAAAATTGCTCCTGCTGCCGGAGAGAAGCGGATCTCCCTCGGTCTCAGCGAGGCCCACACACTAAGGGAGCTGGTGACCTGAGCCCAGCAAACACTGCTGTGCTAGCAGAACCTGGATTTTACTCTCTCGCCAATTCATTCTTCTGATTAAATGCTTTGTGTTTTGTTGAGAATGGACTTGCTGATTTAGCGGTTTAATCAGGTTGTGGATATGCATTGAACAGGAGTTATTACGCTTGTAGCTGCTTTTGAATCTTATTTCCCCCCCCCCTCCTCCCACACTGTTAGCTCATGGGGAATAGTTCCAGTTAAGTTACATTGCGCAGATGATGCATTTGGTACATTCTCTGTTCTGCGGTTATGCTTTGTTGTAAGCATTTGTGGCACCGTGACATTTTGTTGAAAAGAATTCAAGTTGAAGATTAAAGAAATTGTGCAATGCCATAAATTTCCACTTGACACATACTTTTAATGGGATGGTCATTGCAGGCATCAGATTCCCTGCTGCATTCACGTGTCAAGATAGGTTAAGTTACACTCCTCAGTGTAACTTAATGAAAGTAGCTTGTACATGATGCATAATACTATATAAGCTCATGTTTATTTGTTCAACTTCCTGGTAGAGTTGAAATCCTGGCAATAAAAGGTGAAGCAATGGACAGCATTGTTAATATGAAAGATTGGGACCAATGTTTTTTTTCCCTCCACTGCTGTAGGCTTTGAACCCAAGCTTCCTGCTTTCACACAGGTAGATTCAAGGGGAATATTCTACAAGGAAATAATTCAAAAACAAACATTGGTTAGGCTACATTGGAGTACTGTGCACACCTTTCGCTTCCATATTTCAAAATGGATGTTGAATCACTGGAGAACGTGCAGAAAAAAAGTGATTATACCAGGCCTGAAAGGGTACAACTATCAGGAAAGATTGAGTAGGTTGCGATTCTTTTCTCTAGACCTGATAGTGAGATAAGGTAATTGGCCATAGTCCATAAAGGCCCAAAAACATTTTTCCATTAGAGCGAGACAATTGGTTATATAGCTTGAAGGACACCATTCCACAAATATGGGGCAAGGCAAGGAGGCAGGCCTCCACAGCTGGCACGGGTATTAAACCCATGCCATTGGTGTCATCCTGAATCACATTCTCTAAGCCATCTAGCCAACAAAGCTAACCGACAAACCACCCCACCCTCCCTAACAGACCCGATGGGAGGTTTTCAAAATTATGAAGTGGTTTGAATCTGCAGCACAAGTTCACTAGAATGATACCAGGACTAAAAGGCTTCAATTATGAGGATGGGTTACATAGATTAGGCTTGTATTCCCTTTAATATAGCAGATTAAAGGATGATCTAATTGAGGAGTTGGTGGGATAGATGGTGGTGTTACAGTTCACTCGGAGTCTTAAGTTGTGGTGGCAACATGTACTTTTACATGCATGTTGCAGTCTGGAGCTATGGATAGTGATGGTCAAGGCTTCAATGTTTGTTCCACCACATAGCTAACCAGGAAGCTCTCCCCTTCTTGCTGCCTGCCATTGGCGTGTATTGGAAGGATTTGCAGGTTGATATTTCAACCTGTTTGGCTGCGTTACAAATGCACCTTCCTTGGCCACCTGGGACTTAAACCCAGAGCTTCTGGCTCAGAGGTAGGGACGCCACACACTGCGCCACAAATCTCCTGATTAGGTAGCTAGAGAGAAACTATTCCCTATGGTGGGGTGGTAGTGGGTGGGGGAAATCCATAACAATGAGTCATAACCTTAAAATTGGAGTTGGGCTGTTCAGGGGTGCTGTCGTACAAAAGGTAGTGGAAATCTGGAATCCTTTTTTTCCTCCCAAAAAGTGCTGCTGAGGCAGGGAGTTGATTGAAAATTCCAAATCTGCGATTGATAGATTCGTATTGAGCAAGGGTTACGGAACTAAGGCGTGGAAATGGAGTTGAGATGCGGATTAGCCCTGACCCAAATGAATGATGGAACAGACTCGAGGGGCTGAATCAGTTGTTCTTGTTTCTGTACGGTAGTTGAAGAATCTTCTGCTAGTGGGGAAGTCCAAAACTCGGCCATTGCTATAATAGTCACAAACGAATTCAGTAAGGAATTCAGGAGAAAGTTCTTTCACAGGAGAGGGGCGAGGACGTGGAATTCACTACAACATGGAGTAGTTGAGATGCATAATCCAGATGTACTTAAGGGGAAGTGAGGTTAAGTACGAGGGAGAGATATAGACGGTCATGTGCACAAGTACGCCATTCAGCCGCTTGAGCCTATGTTCTGCTGATGGGGTGAAATGAAGAAGGTGGAAGGAGACTTGTAAGGAGCACAAACACTTGTGCAAAGTGGCCTGTTTCTGTGCTTTAAAATTCTGTTCCTGTCAGGGGCAGCAGTTTCTGCACACATGGTGAAGTTTGCACAGATTTTCCAGTTGTACAGTTTGAAATTTGTTTTCGTTCTGACTCTTGATCAATCCCAGCACGTCAGAACAGTATTACCCATGAAACAGATCCTAGGTGGAATTATTCGAAGTTCAGACCATGACAGAGCAACTCTGCCAGCCATTAAGGCTTCCCTTGTAGTAGGAAAATGATTGCCTGCTGGTCTCTTCACCATGAGGGCTCTGTATGCACTAGGCTAGATTTGCACAGGCTACTAAGACTCAAGATTGTGTTTTTTAATTCATTCACAGGATGTGGGCTTCGCTGGCTGGGCCAGCATTTATTACCCATCCCTAGTTGCCCTTGAGAAGGTGGGGGTGAGCTGCCTTCTTGAACCGCTGCAGTCCATGTGGTGTAGGTACACCCACAGTACTATTAGGAAGGGAGTTCTAGGATTTTGACCCAGTGACAGTGATGGAACGGCGATATATTTCTAAGTCGCGATAGTGGGTGGCTTGGAGGGGAACTTCCAGGTGGTGGTGCCCCATATGTCTGCTGGTCCCAATCTAGATGGTAGTGGTCATGGGTTTGCTTCAGCCGCTTGCATTTCTATAGCACCTTTAACATAGTAAAACATCCTGAGGCACTTCACAAGAACACAGAGTCACTATAGAAGATTCAGACAGATGATTAAAAGCTTGGCCAAAGTGGTAGATTTTGAGGAATGTCTTAAAGGTCGAAATGGAGGTGGAGAGCTTTAGGAATGGATTCCCAGAACTTGGGGCTGAGGCAGCTGAAAGCAAAGCCGCCATTGGTGAAGCGAAGAAAATTGGCAACACGCAATAATCCAGAACTGGAGGAATGCAAAGATCTCAGTGTGTTGTAAGGCTGGAGGTGATTGCAGAGATGGGGACGGTTGAGTTACTCCAGTCAGTAGGTCTGTAATGCAGTGGAGTTGTGTATCGATACCACTCTGTGTTGAGTGCTTGTGTCTTTACCCATGCTGAAGGCCAGTTGTATTCTGACTGGGAACAGCTAAATGACCCTACACTAGGGATCAAAGCTGGAGTCATTCTGCTCTGTATTAGATGCGAAGGTGATGCCTTTGCTTGCTGCCTTTATTTAGGCTGAATGTGATTTACTGACTTAACTGTATTAGGATTTGGCTGGTTAAAATTACACCGTTCCATTCACGGTTTCACATTAAGCAGAGAATACCTGTTCATAACTCAGGGGTGCTAGCACAGTTGTCTGAGTAATTATTCAGAAAGGACAAAGGATTCTTTTATGCCTGCATAATATTTTGATATGTGTGCTGATTTGAATTTGTGTAAAAAAAAATACCAGCAGTATAAGTTTGAAATAGGGAGATCCTGCACAAATGAGCAGTGTCTGTGGAACTGTACAATCTGTCAGCATTTTAAGTGGATGTATCAAGTACAATCTTAAAACCGCATTGTTTTTAAGATTGCTTTTAAACTCTCAAGTTTAGTGTCCGATCCCGGGTGCAGTGGACTGAGATTGAGTCATTGCTGCAGTTAGAATTATAGAATATTATAGCACAGGAGGAGGCCATTCGGTCTGTCATGTCTTTGCTGACTCTTTGAAAGAGTTGTCCAATTTAGACCCACATCCCAGCTTGTTCCCCAAACTTTTCTCTTCAAGTGCGTGTCTGACTGTCTTTTGAAAGTTTCTGTGGAATCTGATTTTTAATCCTTTAAGTCAGTGCATTTCAGATTTTAAAAGCCACCTGTATGAACAACATTTGTCTTCATTTTCCCTCTAGATCTTTGCCAATTATGTAAATCTATGACCTCTTGTTCTTGAAAGCTGCTGGATTGTCAGAAATCTCCAGCTGGTTTATTAAACATCCTCCAGAGAAGGGAAGCTGCAGCCCTTGCCTAATCTTGAACCTTGCAGAGACTTAAACACAAGTTATGCTGGCGAACAGCGCAATACTGAGGGAGCGCTGCACCATCAGAAATGCCACCTTTTAGATGCGATGTTAGGCCGAGGCCCAGTCTGCTCTTTTGGGTGGGTATAAAAGATTCCAAACCACTAATTTGAGGAAGAGCAGGAGGGTTCCCTTTGATGTGCTGGGGAGGTGTTGGCATAGTGGTATTGTTGCTGGACTGGTGTTCCAGTGACCCAGGATAATACTCTGAGTCGAATCCCACCATGGCAGATGGTGAAATTTGAATTCAATAAAAATCTGGAATTAAAAGTCTGATGATGACCATGAAACCATTGTCGATTGTTGTAAAAACCCATCTGGTTCACTAATGCCCTTCAGGGAAGGAAATCTGCCACCCTTACCTGGTCTGGCCTGGCCTACATGTGTCTGCAGACCCACAACAATGTGATTGACTCTTAAAATGCCCTCTGAACAAGGGCAATTAGGGATGGGGCAATACACATTCCAATGAATAAAAAAAACTCTAACCAATGTCATTTAAAAACGATCATTATCACGTTGCTGTTTGTGGGAGCTTGCTGTGCACAAAGTGGCTATAGTACAAAAGTACAAGAAGTATTTCATTGGCTGTAAAAGGTTTTGGTAAAAGGTGTTATATAAATGTAAATTTCTTTTTTGATCATACAATGCAGTTGAATTAATGCCCTAATGCAATTAATGATGGGTAATAAATATTGCTGTACCGGTGTTGGCTACCTTCCAAAGAACCCTTACTAGTTTCATACTGGAGTTGCTTTAAAACTAGCCCAGTTGGTAGTACACTCAGCTCAGAGACAAAGTTGAGAGTTGGAGCCCTACTCCCAAGAAACAAAAAAAAGAAATGATTGCATTTATAAAGCACCTTTCGCAACCACCAGATGTCCCACAGTGCTTTACAGCCTTTAAAATACTTTTGAAGTATAGTCACTTGTAATGCAGGAAATGTAGCAGTCAATTTGAGCACAACAAGCTTCTAAAAACAGCAATGAGATAAATAGCAGAGAAATCTATTTTTGTTTTATGATGTTGATTGAGTAATAAAGATTGGCCAGGACATTGGGGATAAGTCCCATATCCTCTTCAAAATAGTGCCATTGGAATGATCTTTTACATCCACATGAGGGCAGACAAGGACCCAGTTTAACATCTTATCTGAAAGAAGGCACCTCCAACCGTGCGGCACTTCCTCAGTACTGCACTGAGTGTCAGCCTTGATACTTGTGCTGAAGTCCTGGAGTGGGACTTGAACCTACAACCTTGGGACTCAGAGATGAGAGTGCTACCCACTGAACCACAGCCAACACTGTTGACAGTGTAATCTGGATGGATAGTTCCGTGCATTGTCTAGGGAGTGCTACGCTGCCAAAGCTGCTGTCTTGAAGGTGAGATGTTAAACCAAAGCTTCATGGGATTAACATATTTGGTAACAGAATTAAATTTCTCCCACAACCAACAACTTTGCAGGTGATGAACTTGAACATTTATAATATAGTCCCACAGTGCTTTACAGCTTTTAAAATACTTTTGAAGTATAGTCACTTGTAATGCAGGAAATGTAGCAGTCAATTTGAGCACAACAAGCTTCTAAAAACAGCAATGAGATAAATAGCAGAGAATTAAATTTCTCCCACAACCAACAACTTTGCAGGTGATGAACTTGAACATTTATAATATAGTACTGTAGTTTGAGAAGTTCACTGGTCAGTAGAAATGGCACTGGATTGCTCACACAAATAGTCTATGCATAGGCGTGTTTTTATGAGTTATATTTGTACCATAAATATTACCTCATAGCCATGAATAGAAATGTGATTTCACCACATCCTTTTTGAATAGGTTAATTGGATTTAATCAGAACGCCAGCTTCCTAATAGCAGCTCCTTTTACGTAAATAATGCCGGGATTTGTCTGTCATTAATCTTTCCATTCAGGGGAAAAAGAAACAGCCCAGCAGTGGAGAGCTAAATGAGCTGGTAATAGTGTGGGAATTCACTGGGCTTTAAGCATCGGCTTAGACAATAGTATGGTGATGGATGTAACTGGATAATGTGGTATATCCTGTCTTATAAATTACAGTTTCCATTTAATAGGTGGGTTTCATGTGCCAATTTTGTAATGCCTTAAGGGAGTGAAAGTTTTAACTGTGTGGTGTTAAATGCGCAAATGAAAATATAAACCTATTAACCATGTCTGCAATTACTTAGCCCTGAGAGGGTACAGAAAGGAGCAAGGATTTTTCCTAGGGGGATCAAAAACATTAAAGAATGAAGAAAGTTTAAGGAATGTGGATTGTTTTCTTTGCAAAAGTGGAGTTTTAATTGAAGTATTCAGTATTACAAAGGAAAATGATGGACAATGTTAACAAGTACAATTACCATGGTGCACATATTTTAAAACATAATACAAGGAACATTGGTGGGCATTTTTCATATGAAGGATACTGATGTTATTCATGAGATGGACGGTATGAATTGGTTCCTGGGAGAAATTGATGTATTTGTAGAAAGAAAGAAATAAATACTGTAAGGGATTTTTCTGTGGGTGGGAGTTGAATCTAATGGCTGTTTCCTGCCTGTCTTGTGCATGGTAAGCTGTACATGGTATTTTCCAATTCAATATCTCTGCAAAGGTTTTTAACTCTTCGGAATATTTTCTTATTTAGGCAGTCTTCAAATTGAAATGTAGAAAGCTTTCCCATTCTAAAAATTTAGCAGTGTCATCAATAAAACTGACACTTAAGTTTACATTCTTTGTGCTTTCCTCTTTCCTGGAAGGATTGTAGAATCTTCCCTCCAGAGGATGTTTTACTACCAGAAATGTGCTATATAACAGCAGCTTAGATTTATATGGCACCTTTTAATGTAACGAGATGTCCCAAGGCGCTTCACAGGAGCGTTATAAAACAGGATGTGACACCGAGCAACACAAGGAGATATCAAGTCAGATGATCAATAGTTTGGTTAAAGAGGTAGGTTTTAAGGAGTGTCTTGGAGAGAGAGAGAGAGAGAGGGAGATGGAGAGGTTTAAGGAGTGAATTCCAGAGCTTGGAGCTTAGGCAACTGAAATCACAGCCGCCAATGGAGCAATTGTAAGCAAGAGGCCTGAACTGAAGGAGCACAGATATCTCTTGAGGTTGTGGGGCTAATAAAGATTAGAGGTAAGGAGGGGGAAGGCCGTGAAGGCATTTGAAAACAAGGATAAGAATTTTAAGGTCAAGAAAGACATTGCATTGATCGGCAGCCAAAGTAGGTTAACCAAAAAATAGGTGATAGGGGAAGGGGACTTGATGTGAGTTGAGACACGGGCAACAGAATTTTGGATGTCAAGTTTATGGAGGGTAGAAGGTTTGAGACTTGCCAAGAATGCATTGGAATAGTCGGGTCTAGAAGGCATGCATGAAGGTTTCAGCAGCAGATGAGTTGAGACAGGGCAAAGTCAAGCGATGTTACGGATGTGAAAATATGTGCCTAGTGATGGCACAAATATGAGGTTGGAAGTGCATCTCGGGGTCAAATATGACAGACTGGTTTACTCTCAGACTGTTGTCAGGGAGAGGGATGGAGTCAGGTGCAAGCTGTTGAGCTGAATCTGCTGGGATTAGATTTGGACTCATGGCATCTTTGAAAGAGCTGTCCAATTAATCCTGCTCCTCTATTTTTCTTCATAATTCCATAGATTTTTTCACTTCAAGTATTTATTCAATTTCCTGTTGAAAGTTACTATTGCGTCTATTCCACAATCCTTTCTGGCAGCAAGTTCCAGTTCACAGCAACTTGCTGTATTTAAAAAATACCTCTGGTTCTTTAGTCAACCACCTCAAATCTGTGTCCTCTGGTTACTGACCATCCTGCCACTGGAAACAGTTTCTCCTTATTTACTCTATCAGACTCAGGCATGATTTTGAACACCTATTAAATCAGCCCTTACCCTTCTCTGCACACTGGGGGTTTCCATTGTGTAGTCTAGTTTAAACTTGATTTAAATCTGATAAGGGATTTAATAATGTACTAAGATAAAAGCAAAAAACTGTGGATGCTGGAAATCCAAAACAAAATCAAAAATACCTGGAAAAACTCAGCAGGTCTGGCAGCATCTGCGGAGAGGAGCACAGTTAACGTTTTGAGTCCGAATGACCCTTCAACAGAACTAAGGAAAAATAGAAGAGAGGTGAAATATAAGCTGGTTTAAGGTGGGGGGGGTGGGACAAGTAGAGCTGGATAGAGGGCCAGTGATAGGTGGAGATAACCAAAAGATGTCAGACAAAAGGACAAAGAGGTGTTGAAGGTGGTGATATTATCTAAGGAATGTGCTAATTAAGGGTAGAAAGCAGGACAAGCAAGGCATATCCATTACAAGCCTACCGACTCCCTCGACTACAGCTCCTCACACCCCGCTTCCTGTAAGGACTCCATCCCATTCTCTCAGTTCCTTTGCCTCCGTCGCATCTGTTCTGATGATGCCACTTCCAAAAACAGTTCCTCTGACATGTCTTCCTTCTTCCTTAACCGAGGTTTTCCACCCACGGTGGTTGATAGGGCCCTCAACCGTGTCCGGCCCATCTCCCACGCATCCGTCCTCACGCCTTCTCCTCCCTCCCAGAAACATGATAGGGTCCCCCTTGTCCTCACTTATCACCCCACCAGCCTCCGCATTCAAAGGATCATCCTCCGCCATTTCCGCCAACTCCAGCATGATGCCACCACCAAACACATCTTCCCTTCACCCCCCCGGCGGCATTCCATAGGGATCGTTCCCTCCGGGACACCCTGGTCCACTCCTCCATCACCCCCTACACCTCAACCCCCTCCCACGGCACCTTCCCATGCAAACGCAGAAGGTGCAACACCTGCCCCTTAACTTCCCCTCTCCCTACTGTCCAAGGGCCCAAACAATCCTTTCAAGTTAAGCAGCATTTCACTTGCACTTCCCTCAGTTTAGTCTACTGCATTCGTTGCTCCCAATGCGGTTTCCTCTACATTGGAGAAACCAAACGCAGACTGAGTGACCGTTTTGCAGAACACCTTCGGTCTGTCCGCAAGCATTACCCAGACCTCCCTGTCGCTTGCCATTTCAACACTCCACCCTGCTCTCATGCCCACATGCCTGTCCTTGACCTGCTGCATTGTTCCAGTGAAGCTCAACGCAAACTGGAGGAACAGCACCTCATCTTCCGACTAGGCACTTTACAGCCTTCCGGACTGAATATTGAGTTCAACAATTTTAGATCATGAAATCTCTCCTCCATCCCCACCCGCTTTCCGATCCCCCTCCCCCTTTTTTTTTCCAATAATTTATACAGATTTTTCTTTTCCCACCTATTTCCATTATTTTTAAATGTATTTCCATCCATTGATTTTCGATTCCTTCACCCCACCCCACCCCCACTAGGGCTATCTGTACCTTGCTTGTCCTGCTTTCTACTCTTAATTAGCACATTCCTTAGATTATATCACCGCCATCAACACCTCTTTGTCCTTTTGTCTGTGACATCTTTTGGTTATCTCCACCTATCACTGGCCCTCTATCCAGCTCTACTTGTCCCACCCACCCACCCCCCCCACCCACCCCTTAAACCAGCTTATATTTCACCTCTTTTCTATTTTTCCTTAGTTCTGTTGAAGGGTAATATGGACTCTAAACGTTAACTGTGCTCCTCTCTGCGGATGCTGCCAGACCTGCTGAGTTTTTCCAGGTATTTTTGTTTTTGTCAAGCAAGGTACAGATAGCCCTAGTGGGGGAGGGGTGGGATGAAGGAATCGAAAAAGGCTAAAAGGTAGAGATCAAACAATGGATGGAAATACATTTAAAAATAATGGAAATAGGTGGGAAAAGAAAAATCTGTATAAATTATTGGAAAAAAAAGGGAGGGGGATTGGAAAGGGGGTGGGGATGGAGGAGAGAGTTCATGATCTAAAATTGTTGAACTCGATATTCAGTCTGGAAGGCTGTAAAGTGCCTAGTCGGAAGATGAGGTGCTGTTCCTCCAGTTTGCGTTGAGCTTCACTGGAACAATGCGGCAGGCCAAGGATGGACATTTACTAATGCACAGTAGCCGAGGGATTATGGAACTAAACTAGCAGAGCCTGATAATGAATTCCAAGCCCACCATGGCAAAATATGAAGTTGAAGAGAAGAGGTCTAATAACCTATGACATGTCACCATGAAAGCTGTCAAATTGTCATAAACACTCACTGGTTTACTTTGTCAAGAAAGAAACCAGCCTCCCCTACCCAGTCTTGGTCCATGTGAATCATTACCATAACAAGTGGTTGTTTCCTATAGCACTTGAGGAAGAATGATATATCCCATGGCTGCTCAATGGATCAAGACAGAGTGCAATGTGATAAGCAGCACTTTTCCCGAAGGCAGCTACACCAACCTTAACATCATCTAGGACTTCACTTGATCGGTGCCTGTGTACCAGTGCGCTGTGACTGCAGTGTGTATGATGTGTTACAGCGATTCACCAACCTTATTTCAATAGCACCACCCTCTCCTGTGACCTTCTGCTGTCAAAGAGAACAAGAGCAGCAATAGTGTGGGAACATCATCAACTTCTGAATGGCCACTTCCTTCACTGGGTCTATAATCCTACAATTCCCTATCCGTAGGAGCACCATCAGCACATGGACAGCAGCAGTTCAAGGCAAAGGTCCACCACCCCTAGGCGCAATTAGTGATGAACAATAATTGCTTGCCTGAAACACAGAAGGAGGCCATTCGACCCATCATGCCTGTGTTGGGAACAAACATCCTGAGAATTTTTGTTTAAATGAATTGCTATTGTCCACACACCTTGTATAAAATGCATCTGACTAAACTGCCTGATTTTAAAATCCTCATCAGAATAATTTCTCATGGCTCTTTTAAGGTTTATTCTCTAAGCCAGTCATGCAGTTTAGGTTAATAAGTATATGATATGAGCTGTTCTCTCATCTTCTAGAACTGTACTAATGGGGTTTAAGTCTATTTAAAGGCATGTAAAACTGCTGAACTCTGTATTTTCTGATCTATAAAGGCATGCAGCTATTGGGATTGCTGTTTCATTATTAATCTGCACATCTATTTACTTTGGTAAAGACAAAAAGCTTAGACACAGCCTCAGAGGCAATCAACATTCCTAATAATTTTCAGATACGTGTGAACAAGCCCTGGGAGTTCTGGTTTAAGATCTATTCACCGATGAAGCAACAGTGCCCAGAGCAGCCTTTTCCGAGGTTCCAGGGTCACATGGGAAAAAGCATTGAGCAGGAAACACAAAGTGTAATTAAAACTGAGCTTTCTGTGTGTGTAGACCTATGAGCTACTTATCAACATGCAAAACCATTAAATTTGGATGTGTTTTTGTTTTGGCCAGTAAAAGATACGATAATGATCTTTCAATTGATACATCGAGAAACAGCTAATTGGGTACTTTTTGAAATGTCACTGTTGCAATGTTGAAAAAACAGCAGTCAATCTGCACACAGGAAGATCCCACAAGCAGCAATGAGATAATTAGCAGAAAATCTGTGTTAATGATGACGGTTGAGGGAGAAATATTGGCCAGGAAGTTACAAGAAGCCATGTTGGCATTTACCCTCTACTCCAGCAAGTAGTCCTGATGTTGACCCTGTAAAATAATCAAATTAAGGTCAGTACATTATATCCCAATTAATTTCAAGCAATTAGAAAAACAAATGGTACATTAGCTTCTATTACAAAGAGATTGGAATTGAAGAGTAAAATAAAGGGTCACAATTTGATCATTTTACAGGTTCAACATGAGATTTACTCCTCACCAACTGATGAATGCAGGTATTTATCTGAGGGGGCTTTAGCAAAAGGTGTGTGTACTGTGGAGCTAACCTTTCCAAAATACTCGTGTATGATGGCGACCTGCTCTCCTGAAGGCATTCTTTCTCCTGGCCACAAACCCATTCACTGGTTTGGCCCTGAATCTTGCTCAATGAACCCTTTCTGTTTTAAAACAACAGCTTGCATTTACATAGCACCCAGAACACTGTAAAATGTCCCAGGCACTTCCCAGGAGCATTATTAAACAATTTTTGATTAACATTCAATGGGGGTAGGTTAAAAAAAAACCTCCTTTGTCGAGGGAACCTAGAATGAAGGGTTGCTCACCATAGCGTAGAGAAGGTTTAAAGGAGATTTAATCGAGGTGTTCAAAATGATGGGGAGGTTTTGGTAGAGGGAATAAGGAGAAATTGTTTCCAATGGCAGGAGAGTCAGTGACCAGAGGACTCAGATTCAAGGTAATTAGAATAAGAACCAGAGGGGAGAGATTTTCTTTTAAGCAGAAAGTTGTTGTGATCTGGAATACGCTGCCAGAAAGGGCAGTGGAAGCTGATTCAATAGTAATTTTCAAAAGGGAATTGGATAACTACTTGAAAATGGAACATTTGCAGTGCTGTGTGGAAAGAGCTGGGTTGTAGTACTAATTGGATAGCTCTTTCAAAGAGCCAGCACAGGCACGATGGGCTGAATGGCCTCCTGTGCTGTAAGTTTCTATGTTCGTGAAATAACAACCGGATCATTCAGAAGTGAAGTCAGGAAGCATATTTTTCACACTCAGATTTGTGGAAATCTGGAACTCCCTCATCCCAAAAGGCTGTGGGCACTGGTGGTCAACTCGAACTTTCAAGATTGAGACGGGTGGATTTTGGGAGGGTAAGTGGCGTGGAGTAAAGGCGGGTCAATGGAATGGGGGGCTGCAGATCAGGCAGGGTGATAGAATGTTGGAGCAGGCTTGAGGGGCTGAATGGCCTCCTGTTCCTTGCACTGTGTACCAAGGGAAATTGAAACCAGGAAGGAAAACAAATCAGACACCAAAAGCTTAATTAGTTTCTGGGATTTTTCCCCAGCTGATGAAAGTAACCAAATTGCTCCACACCCAATCCTGTAGGGTTGTGTTCAACCTGAAATTTGCGTTTGGTGTAGGTGTGACGCTCAACACTGGCAATAGTTGTTGCAACTTTAAAAGCATTTATTATGCATTTGGGGGAAGTGGCTTTATTGCATGTCAAAGAAAAACAAATAATGTTGAAAAGAAAGGGAAGGCTTGCATTTATATGGTGCTTCTGTGGTCTCAGGATGTTCCACTCCAATGAAGTACTTTTGAGGTTTGGTCATGTTTGTAATGCAGGAAACTATTCTAGGAATACCTGTACTGATAGTATTGAACATGTAGATGGGTGACTTATGCAGTAGCAGTAGTTACATAATTATTTTTCTCTGATGCTGTTAATCTATTCTGCATTGGACTTTAACTAGTCCTCTCTGTCTGGAGAAAACGAAATAAAGCAGCAATGGTGTGGAAAACAGCAGCAATTTCTTAAGGTTTACCCCTCCCTGCCACTGGAGATTAATGTTAGCTCTTTAAAGGTGTTGAGTGTACAGTGAATCAGATGAGCCTCTCTGAACTGATCCTCACATATGGAACCAAAGACGGAGTTGGGATTGGATCATTAATAAAAATTAGATTGCGGAGCATCTGCAGAATCATGTTATTTGAAGGATTGGTTCAGAGTCTCATGAGATGAGCAATTATTTGAATAAGTGTTTTTCCTGTTCTGCAGCACATCATTATGACGCATGAAAAATGTTGGCAAAAGAGTAAGGAACTGAGTGAAATGTTCCATATGTAATCTGCTTCTAGGTTTGCCCAGATTCACCTAATTTTCAGCTTCTCAAAGCAGTGAATTCAATGTGCAACAGTTAGAAACCTGCTTGTATTGGAACATAGGAAACGCCAGACAGAAATCAGCCAAAGTCCATGTAATTCACCTTCCGCCATCCTGGAGTTATTGACCAATCACGGTGATCGATCTCCATCAATGGCCGGGATTCTCCAGCCCTGTTGTGGGTGGGACCCACCGCGGGCGAGGCAGCGCCCCGGCCAGAAGTCCATTGACTTGCGGCGGGACTGGAAGATCCCTGCGGCGAGCGGGTACAGAAAATCCCACTGTATGAGTCTATAAAAGACCCAGACCTGAGGTGAGAAAAACCCCCAGTGGTGGAGATTTTGGGAATCATAGGTTGAAAGTTAGTTGTTCCTCTCATGCACACTGCACTCACCACACATTCATGTCTCATATTACTCATATAATGGATCCCACAGTGTTATTTTGTTGAAGAAATCTCTCCAGCGTGTGTATGAATGAATTAATACTAACTGCTTTCATGTTCTTTTCAGGATCTCTGTTCCATAGATTGACCACTCAATCATTGAAATATTGTTTCTGCAGATTAACTTTGAAGTAGAAACACAAAATGCTGGAAACACTTAACAGGTCAAGCAACATCTATGGAGAGAGAAACAGAGTTAAAGTTTCCAGTCAATGACCTTCCGTCAGAGATGTTAGTTCTGAATTTCCCTCCCAGACTGTGGTCTTTATCCTCTGGTTCAACTCGTTATGGTCAACATTATCCAGTCCCTTCACAAACCTAA
Organism: Cetorhinus maximus; assembly: GCF_964194155.1. Classification (NCBI taxonomy): domain Eukaryota; kingdom Metazoa; phylum Chordata; class Chondrichthyes; order Lamniformes; family Cetorhinidae; genus Cetorhinus; species Cetorhinus maximus. The sequence continues at coordinate 4,639,021 of NC_135900.1, read as the reverse complement.
AAACAGCAATGGTAGCACCATTATAATCTTAAAAACAGCAATAACATCAGCATGCAACCTTCGCTTCTCAAATGAAAACATGTCTAATTTATATAATCGTTTGCCATAATCCATAGAGTCATAGAGGTCTACGGCACAGAAAAAGGCCCTTTGGCCCATCAAGTCTGCGCCGGTCAAACAAGTACCTAACTATTCTAATCCCATTTTCCAGCACTAGGCCCATAGCCTTGTGTGCCATGGCATCGCAAGTGCACATCCAAATACTTCTTAGATGTTATGAGGGTTTCTGCCTCTGCCACCCTTTCAGGCAGAGAGTTCCAGATTCCCACCACCCTCTGGGTGAAAAAATTCCCCCTCACGTCCCCTCTAAACCTCCTGCCCCTTACCTTAAATCTATGCCCCCTGGTTATTGATCCCTCCACCAAGGGGAAAAGTTCCTTCCTGTCTACCCTATCTATGCCCCTCATAATTTTATACACCTCAATCATGTCCCCCCTCAATCTCCTCTGTTCCAGGGAAAATAACCCCAGTCTATCCAATTTCTCCTCATAACTAAAACTCTCCAGCCCAGGCAACACCCTGGTAAATCTCATCTGCACTCTCTCTAGTGCAATCACATCCTTCCTATAATGCGGATTCCAGAACTGCACACAATACTCCAGCTGTGGCCTAACCAGTTTTTTATACAATTCCTGCATAACCTCCCTGCTCTTATATTCTATACCGCGGCTAATAAAGGCAAGTATCCCATATACCTTCTTAACCACCTTATCTACCTGTCCTGCTACCTTAATGGACCAGTGGACATGCACACCAAGGTCCTTCTGATCCTCGGTACTTTCCAGGGTCCTACCATTCATTGTGTATTCCCGTGCCTTGTTTGTCCTGCCCAAGTGCATCACCTCACACTTATCCGGATTAAATTCCATTTCCCACTGATCAGACCATCTGACCAGCCCGTCTATATCCTCCTGTAATCTAAGGCTATCCTCCTCACTATTTACCACTCCACCAATTTTCGTGTCATCCACGAACTTACTGATCAACCCTCCTGCATTCAAGTCTAAATCGTTTATATATACCACAAACAGCAAGGGACCCAACACCGATCCCTGTGGAACCCCACTGGACACAGGAATTAAATCACAAAAACACCCCTCGACCATCACCCTCTGCTTCCTGCCACTCAGCCAATTCTGGATCCAATTTGCCAAATTATCTTGGATCTCATGGGTTCTTTCCTTCATTATCAGTCTCCCATGCGGGACCTTACCTTGCTGAAGTCCAAGTAGACTATGCATTGCCCTCATCTACATACCTGGTCACCTCTTCGAAAAATTCATTCAAATTGGTCAGACATGACCTCCCCTTAACAAAACCATGCTGACTGTCCTTGATTAATCCCTGCCTCTCCAAGTGTAGATTAATTCTGTCCCTCAGAATTGCTTCCAATAGTTTCTCCACCACTGAGGTTAGACTGACTGGCCTGTAGTTCCCTGGTTTATCCCTTCCTCCCTTCTTGAATAACGGTACCACATTGGCTGTCATCCAGCCCTCTGGCACCTCTCCTGCGGCCAGAGAGATATTGAAAATTACCCCTGCTATCTCCTCCCTTGCCTCCCTCAACAGCCTGGGATCCAATCCCTCCTTCCCCTCAATAATCCTATCCTATCAGCAGTATAATATTGGCGCAAATAGTACACCTGTTACTATCGGTCACACCTAGTGCCACATTCAAATTGCTGTCACAACAATGTGCATTTAAATAGCACATTTCATGTTGTAAAACATCCCTTAGAAGTGTTATCAAAGCAGTTCTGAGTCCCAAAAAAGAGTCATGTTATGCTTGAAACGTTAACTCTATTTCCCTGTCCATAAATGCTGCTAGATCTGCTGAGTTTTTTGATCACTTTCTGTTTTTATTTCATTTCCACCATCTGCAGTTTTTTGCTTTTATGTCACCAAACCACATTTGACAGCAAGCCAAGTAAAGAGTTATTAGGATAGGTGATCAAACGCTTGGTCAAAAAACTAGGTTTGAAGGACTACCTTAAGGAAGAAAGAGCGAGATGGAGAGCTTTAGGGAAATAATTCCAAAGTTTAGGCCAATGCAATTAAAGGCATGACTGCCAGTGGTGGAGCCAGGGAAATCAGGGGTGTAGCAGAGGTCAGAATTGGAGCGATGCAGAATGCCAGAGGAGATTACGGAGATACTGTAGGGGGAAGCAAGAATAATGTATAAGCACTCCTTCACAAAGGAAATCTGAGTGCCACCCTAGATTATGCGCTCAAGTCTTTGGCAATTAAACCCACAACCTTCCTGATTCAGAGGCAAGAGACAAGAGGAAGTTGACAGCTAACTCCCTCAGAACCACACCCGAAGCTGAAGAAGAATCAAACCCACTGCGAGTGCTGGAGACCATTGGCTGTTCAGCCCTGAAAATGATTTCCTCTAGTACTTTGCTCGATGTTCAGAAAATGGGGGAGGTTTCTGGCAGTGAGTATTCCTGTTGCAACATAAAATCTGTGTAGGTTTGCATGTTTGGTTCACTATTCATCTATCTATCACAGACTATGCATCAGGTGACCCTTTCACTAGAACTGCTCTTACATTTTACTTATGTTCCTTCCTTTATCTTTCCTTTCTTCCCTGCTCTCTCTTTCTTCCCTTCCATCTTTCGGATGATTTGTTAAACCAAGACCCCATCTGCTCTCTCCGGTGGATGTAAAAGATCCCACAGCCATTATTTTGAAACAGAGCAGGGGAGTTTTTGCCTGGTCTCCTGGCCAATAATTACCACTCAAGCAATGTAAATAAGAAACTGAGTATCTGGTCCTTATCACATGACTCTTTGTGGGAGCTTGCTGTGCATAATTGGCTGATGTGTTTTTTATATTACAACAGTGATTGTACTACAAAAGTACTTCATTGGTGTGACGTGCTTTAGGGCATCTTGAAACTGTGAAAGTCATTATAGAAATGCAAGTCTTTAACCTTGTTGTGAAATGATTAGTCTTGACTGGGAAGAAAAGGCCCCAGTTGTGTTTATGTGAGATTCTATAACGTTATGATTATTCTTACCTAGACAATCGTTTACTATGAAGTCATTAGTTAATCCTGCCCTTGTTTTCCTCTTTCTTCCATCGTCACTTTCCCCTCTCCCTTCATCCTTGTTTTATTCTCTCTGCAACTCCTCATGCTCTGTTTCCCCTTTGCTCTCAGTTTTAACTCTCTCCCGTTTCCTTCTCTCCTCAATGATGTTTTCCTTCCTCCTTTCTCCCTCTCCCCATTTGATTTTCCCTCTGCCCCCTTTGGTTTTCCTTCCCTGCTCCTCGATTTCCCCTCTGCCTCCTTCCATTTTCCCTCCCTACCTTCAGCTTCCCACCTCCCCTCCCCGCCTCAGAATCCCTTCTCCCCCATTCAGTTTTCCCTCTACCATTCGTTTTCCATTTCCCCTCCTTGGTTTTCCCTCTCCCTCCTCGGTTTCCACTTTCCTCCTCAGTTTTCCCCCTCCCCCCCCTGCTTTCCCATTCTCCCCTACACCTGCCCCCACCACTCTCCACAGTTTCCCTGATCATGAGTAGTCTCTGATTCTTGCAACTTTCACATAGAAACATAGAAAATAGGAGCAGGACTGGGTCATTCGGCCCTTCGAGCCTGCTCCAACATTCAATATGATCATGGCTGATCCTCTATCTCAACGCCGTACTCCCGCTCTCTCCCCACACCCCTTAATGCCTTTAGAGTCTAGAAATCTATCTATTTCCTTCTTAAATGTATTCAGTGATTTGGCCTCCACAGCCTTTTGTGGTAGAGAATTCCACAGGTTCACCACCCTCTTAGTGAAGAAGTTTCTCCTCATCTAAGTCCTAAATAGTCTACCCCATCATCCCTGCATCCTGTCTGTCCAGCCCTTTCAGAATTTTATACGTTTCAGTGAGATCCCCTCTCATTCTTCTAAACTCCAGTGAATACAGGCCTTTCAACCCAGTCTCTCCTCATACGACAATCCTGCCATCCCAGGAATCAGTCTGGTGAACCTCCACTGCACTCCCTCTACGGCAAGTATATCCTTTCTTAGGTAAGGAGACCAAAACTGCGCACAATACTCCAGGCGTGGTCTCACCAAGGCCCTGTACAGCTGCAGTAAGACATCCTTGCTCCTGTACTCAAATCCTCTCGAAATGAAGGCCAACATACCATTTGCCTTCTTAACTGCTTGCTTTACCTGCATGCTTGCTTTCAGTGACTGGTGTACAAGGACACCCAGGTCCCTTTGTATATCAGCATTTCCCGATCTATCACCATTTAAATAATACTCTGCCATTCTGTTTCCCTACTGAAGTGGATAACTTCACACTTATCCACGTTATACTGCATCTGCCATGTGTTTGCCCACTCACTCAACTTGTCTAAATTGAAGCCTTTTAACACCCTCCTCACCACTCACATTCCCACCTAGATTTGTGTTGTCAGCAAACTTGGAAATATTACATTTGGTTCCTTCATCCAAATCTTTGATATATAGTGTGAATAGCTGGGGCCCAAGCACTGATCCCTGCGGTATCCCACTAGTCACCACCTGCCACTCTGAAAAAGACCCACTTATTCCTACTCTCTGTTTCCTGTCTGCTAACCAATTCTCAATTCATGCCAATATATAACCCCCAATCCCATGTGCTTTAATTTTACACACTAACCTCTTATGTGGGACTTTATCAAAAGCTTCCTGACAATCCAAATACACCACATCCACTGGTTCTCCCATATCTGTTCTGCTAGTTATGTCCTCAAAAAACTCCAATAGGTTTGTTAATCATGATTTCCCTTTCATAAATCCATGGTGACTTTCTCTCATCCCTTTATAATAGGTTCTAGCATTTTCCATACCACTGATGTTAGGCTAACTGATCTGTAATTCCCTGTTTTCTCCCTCCCTCCCTCCCTCCCTCCCTCCCTCCTTTTTTAATATAGCAGGATTACCATTTGCCATCTTCCAATCTGCCGGGACTGTTCCAGAATCTACAGAATTTACGGAAGATGACAACCAACACATCCGCTATTTCCATATTTCACAAATGAGCCGCTGGCACCAAACCATCACCAAAGAAATGCTCAACAAAAGCCTTAAAGGGTAAAAACATTAACATTAACAGCGCCACCACACCACAGGGTCAGAACATCACACAGTGAAAGCTCTAGGTGTATACATATAACCCTGGTGCTGCCAGTGTGCTAACTCTGACAGCTGAGATTCACTGTTTAAAGGATTAACAAAATTTGGCTGCACTCGTGTGAATAAAACACCTGAATGGAAAACTAAAGTTTGCTGCAGGAAAAAAAAAATGGTGCAGCTCTTGCAAAACCATTTTGTGTGTTTGATTTGTAAAACAAATCCAGTGAGTAAATACAAGTGACAGCTTCCTGGTGGGGTTAATGCGCTCCTGGAGCATCAGAAAGTTCAACTCTTTCTAAATTTTGCTTCTTGAGAAACTCATATACAGGATTGAGATCAAACCCCGCCCCTTTCCCAGCTGTGCCATTTCACTGGCTGGAATGACTCAGCCCCCAAGCTAATTTAACCAGTGAAACGAAGCACCAACCTCTCCTGTTATTTTCCGTCTCGCGTTTCGGATTGGCTGTACTGTTGCCAAGTGGGCGGTCCGAAGTGTTGATTGGCCAAACTCTCCAGTTTGGCTTTTTCTTTTGTTGGGCTTTAAGGTTGAGCCCGGAAGAATGAGTCAAAGTTGTATTGTGAAGCTGTAAAGGCGAGAGGGAACTCCAAACTTAGGCGCTGCTTCTCCCTAAAGCAATCTTCATGTCCATGTTGACTTGACTCCTCAGGTCACAGCATTGGGTTGAGGTTGAGGTTGGGTGTGGGGTTGGGGATTGTGTGCCAGTCACTGAGGGTATTGGAGGGGCACCTTCTGGAGTTAAACTTGCATCAAAGAGGAAGTTCCAAGCCAAGCAGCCGAAGTGAAGATCCCACTCGAGGAAGGAGCAGCCAACTTTAGGAAGACCCAGCAGGTCAGTGTGGTTGTGGTCAGCTGGGGGCGGCGGGGAGCTGAATCTAGGATTTTAACCTCTCCGGAGAGCCAAGAGCCGCTCCAGACATTACACTGCAGGTAAATGCAGTCTGTGAAGCAGCAGTGACTGCATGCGGGAAGTTTCGTTTCTGATAACGATCCTGTTGTGTTACCACAAGTACATTATACAGACCTGGACAAGCCCAATGCCGGGGGGGTGGGGAGATCCAGCAAATATTCAGCAGGTCTGACAGCATCTGTGGAAGGGTCCATGCCCAACGCAGTGTTTCCAGTATGTGCAGCATTGTTTGCCTCGTATCCACTTCTTTTGTATCTTGGTTTAGCAGAATGCAACTTGTGGAGACTCTCGTGTAATTTAAACCATCTCCCGAGATCTCTGGAACTTGGGCTCTTTAATGTGACCAGCCAGCTCTTTGTAAAACATTCACACACAGCTGTGTGAACACTGTAACTGGGCTGTGAATGAAGAACACCACATCCGGTTCCTATCGCCTTACCTAAGGACTTATTCTTGTGTCCCAATCTTTAAATTTGCCTTTAAAGGCTAACATACAGGAAAATTATTTGCATTTAATCTGCTTACCATGAGAACCGCCGCCACCAGAGGCGAGATTCTCATCACTGAGGCACATGTTTTCATGGGTTTAACTAAAAGTTGTGAGCCTGATTCGAGTGTATTAATACCATGCAATTCCTCAGATGTCTCTACAACAGACTGGAACTGATACCATGATCAGTTATTTCCCCACCCCTCTCCCACAAACCTCTGTAACTGACTGGAACTGATACCATGATCAGTTATTACCCCACCCCTCTCCCACAAACCTCTGTAAAGTCACAGCTTTTATCAAAAATTGTAGTTTATACTTGGGTTTTCTCCAGTCCCTGTTTGAAACATTGGGCTGGGTCACATTCAGGTTATGAGAGAGTTTGGGGTTGTAGCTCTTTAAAACCTACCTCTTTGATCAAGCTGTTTACTGACTTGTCTTAGTGTCTCCTCATGTGGTTCAAAGTCAGTTCTTGCCTGACTTTTGCTTCTGTAAGTTGCCTTGTGATGATTCCTTGTGTTCTGGGTGCTGTATAAATGTAGGTTGTTGTACAGTAGTAACTGCACAAGGGAAGATAGGTCAATATTTTGGCTCAGAATTCGAAACACATGAGAGATGTCCTCCTAATCATACCTTTTACTGACTGTCCTGTGTGCTTCCACAATTTTCTTCAAAAAAATTCAAATTTCTGGCGTTCATAATAACAGGTGGAGACCATTCAGCCTCTTGAGCCTGTACCCCAATTCAATTAAGTCAGGTTCGGTCGGTATATTAACTTTGTCCACCTGTCTCTGCTCTATAACTTCCAACGATGAGTCGTTCAGACCCGAAACGTTAATTCTGTTTCTCCCTCCACAGATGCTGCCAGACCTGCTGAGTTTTTCCATAATTTTCTGTTTTTATTTCACTAAAACAGATTATCCAGTCACTATCGCATTGTGTGTGTGGGATTTTGTAATGCACAAATTGGCTGCTGCCAATCCTAGATTACAGCAGTGACTGTACTTCAAAAATTCTCCATTAGCTGCAAAGTGCTTTCTGACATCTTGAAGTTATGAAAGGGGCTATATGAATGCCCACCCCGCTCCCCCCCCACCCCCCTCAGTTGATGAATCAGTGTCCCTCCATGTTGAACACCATTTGGAGGAAGCACTGAGGGTGGCAAGGGCACAGAGTGTACTCTGGATGGGGGACTTCAATGTCCATCACCAAGAGTGGTTTGGTAGCACCACCACAGACCGACAGTATCAGTAGGAGTGACCACCGCATAGTCCTTGTGGAGACAGAGTCCTGTCTTTACATTAAGGATACTCTCCATCGTGTTGAGTGGCACTGCCACTGTGCTAAATGGGATAGATTTCTAACAGATCTAGCAACTCAAGACTGGGCATCCATGAGGTTCTGTGGGCTGTCAGCAGCAGCAGAATTGTACTCGAACACAATCTGTAACCCCATGGCCCAGCATATCTGGTGAAGCTATAATACTGGACTACTTGCGTGCCAAACAGCATAAGCAGCAAGTGATAGACAGAGATAAGAAATTCCACAACCTACGCATCAGATCTAAGCTCTGCAGTCCTGCCACATCCAGTCTTGAATGGTGGTGGATAATTAAACAACTCCCTGGAGGAGGAGGCTCCACAAATATCCCCTCCTCAATGATAGAGGAGCCCATAACATCAGTGCTAAAGATAAGGCTGAAGCATTTTCTACAATCTTCAGCCAGAAGTGCCGAGTGGACGATCCATCTCGGCCTCCTCCAGAGGTCCCCAGCATCACAGATGCCAGTCTTCAGCCAATTCGGTTCACTCCGTGTGATATCAAGAAAAGGCTGAAGGCACTGGATACTGCAAAGGCTATGGGTCCTGACAATATTCCGGCAATAGTGCTGAAGACTTGTGCTCCAGAATTTGCCGCGCCCCTAGCCAAGCTGTTCCAGTACAGCTACAACACTGGCATCCACCCGACTATGTGGACTATTGCCCAGGATTGTCCTGTACACACAAAGCAGGACAAATCCAACCCAGCCAATTACCGTCCCATCAGTCTACTCTCGATCATCAGTAAAGTGATGGAAGGGATCATCAACAGTGCTATCCAGCAGCACTTGCTTATCAATAACCTGCTCACTGACACTCAGTTTGGGTTCCACCAGGGCCACTCAGCTCCTGACCTCATTACAGCCTTGGTTCAAACATGAACAAAAGAACTGAACTCCCAAGGTGAGTGACTGACCTGACCTCAAGGCAGCATTTGACCGAGTGTGGCATTGAGGAGCCCTAGCAAAACCTCGAGTCAATAGAAGTCAGGGGGAAAACTCTGCTGGCTGGAGTCATACCTAGCACAAAGGAAGATGGTTGTGGTTGTTGAAGGTCAATCATCTCCGTTCCAGGACATCACTGCAGGAGTTCCTCAGGGTAGTGTCCTCGGCCCAACCATCTTCAGCTGCTTCAGCAATGACCTTCCTTCCATCATAAGGTCAGAAGTGGGGATGTTTGCTGTTTGCTGATGAATGATGTTCCGCATCATTCGTGACTCCTCAGATACTGAAGCAGCCCATGTCGAAATGCAGCAAGACCTGGACAACATCCAGGTTTGGGTTGTCAAGTGGCAAGTAACATTCGTGCCACGCAAGTGCCTGGAAATGACCATCTCCATGCAGGTCAGAGGCTAGATATCCTATGGCGAATAACTCACCACCTGACTCCTCAAAGCCTGTCCATCTTCTACAAGGCACAAGCCAGGAGTGTGATAGAATACATTCCATTTGTCTGGATGAGTGCAGCTCCAATGACACTCAGGAAGCTTGACACCAGGACAAAGCAGCCCACTTGATTGGTACCCCTTCCACAAACATTCACACCCTCCACCACCAACACACAGTAGCAGCAGTGTGAACCATCTACAAGATGCACTGCAGGAATTCACCAAGGCTCCTTAGAAAGCACCTCCCAAGCCCACAACCTCTACCATCTAGAAGGACCAGGGCAGCAAACAGATGGGACTGTTGTTGGGTAAAAATCCAGGAACCCCCTCCCTAACAGCACTGTGGGTGTACCTACACCACATGGACTGCAGCGATTTAAGAAGGCAGCTCACCACCACCTTCTCAAGGGCAACTAGGGATGGACAATAAATGCTGGCCTTGCCAGCGAAGCCCACATCCCCTGAATGAATTTATTTTTAAAAGTCCTTCCTTGCCCTTAGCGCAGTGAGCAGCAGCGTTTTTACAGAAGGATGACAGAGAACAAAATAACCAAGCGTCGGAGAGCTTTTCTCCCAAGTGCTAACTGTGCATAGAAAAATGCATCTTGCTATCTAGCTCGTAATTCAAAATGTGTTTTCCCTCTTCCCAAAACTGCTTTGACCCAGTTCTTTGATCAGCTTTGTCCCAGCAAGGGCTCACCCATACAAATGGTGGTTATTGGATCCCAGGTCAGCATTGCTGCTGAACCTAATCCTGAGGCCATTGGACTCTGGGCTGTTCTCACAAGATTCACCGAGCAGTGAGTGAGATGTGAACCTCCCACAGCCTGGGATTCAGAGGCTGCTTGTGGTGCCTTGCTTCAGTGCTACCCCTTGTAACACAGCACCGAATAAGGATAAGTGCTCTGTGTAGTCCAGTATCATGACCACGTGATGTATTTAATCAAGGGGATGAACCTGGGGAGTTTGCGTGGTGACTTGTAAATAAGATTTAAAGGGCTGTGCTCCGAGCATTTTTGGTATTTGCATATTTCTGATCAAGGATGCAGAAACTGGGCTTGTTATTCTTGACACGGAGTCGGTTCAGAGGAGAGTTAATTCGTCATTGATGAATTTAATTTAATAGTGAGATTGAGGTATTCGACATCATGAGGGGCTTTGATTAATTAAGTAAGGGAGAAGCTGTTTCCAGTGGCAGGTGGGTCGGTAACCAGAGGACACAGATTTAAGGTAATTGGCAAGATGAGGAAATGGTTCTTTATACAGTGAGTTGGTTGTGATCTGGAATGCGCTGTCTGAAAGGGGGGTTGAAACCGATTCAATAGTAACTTTCAAAATTAAACTGGAGAAATACTTTAACAGGAGAAATTTGCAGGGCTACTGGGAGAGAGTAGGGAAGTGGGAATAATTGGATAGCTCTTTCAAAGAGCCAGCACAGGCACAATGGGCTGAATAGTCTCCTACAGAGTTCCTCTGTGATTCTGTCATTCAAGGCTATGGGCCAAGTGCTGGTAAATGGGAGTAGGTAGGTAGGTCAGGTGTTTCTCACGTGTCGGTGCAGACTCGATGGGCCAAAGGGCCTCTTCTGCACTGTGATTCTGTGAGTTGCGAGGTTCTGTGTGAGCTTTAACTATCACATTCCATCTGTCTTGTTTCTTTTCAGACAAGTTGTTCTTTGAACTTAGCACCTGAAATAGGTGAACACAACACTGGAAATGCTGAGACCTCATGTTGGAGACACTTTGGGGAAACCCTTCTGACATTTGCCTGCCAAAGATAAATCATTGGGTGATAACATTGTGGGGCTCCTTGTCCTTTTTGACCACTGACCTGGCACCATTGTCACAGTGATATCGCAGGAGTTGTAAATCCACTGCTTCCCAACCCCTTTCTTTCAGAATGATGCCGCTGTGAAGCAGCATTCGTTGTGTTGTGTGTGGTCACCAGCTGCCAGTGGGACAATGCTGCAGGGTAATCATTCTCGACTAACAATGCTTTATTTGGAAAGGCAAATTATGTGCTGGATTTTTTAAAAAATTGCAAACAGTGAACTGTAAATGTAGCAATCGTTTCAATCAGGTGTAAGGCAGTGAATCTGAAAAACAAAAAATTATTGTTTCTCTGTTTTCCCCCAAAGAGTCAAGTACTAACTTTGTGGAACGTTACTGGCAACGTAAAGAGTGGGAAGATTTGTAATGAGTCCATGACAGGACGGATGGTGGTGCAGCGGTAATGTCCCTGGAGTAGTAATCCAGAGGCCCAGGCTAATGCTTGGGGGGACATGAGTTCAAATCCCAACATGGCAGCTGGTAGATTTTAAATTCAATTAATAAAACCTGGACTGTGGAAGGAAATCTGCCAACCATAACCTGGTCTGGGGCACATGTGACTCCACACCCACAGCAATCGTGGTTGACTCTTGCCAGCAACGCTCACATCCATGAAAGGGTAAATAATTTCTTACAGTTTTCAAACCAATTTATTTGTTTTCAAGGGTAATTGAAGTTCACAGGTCAAGTGAACAATACAAAATTAGTATTAATGTAAGAGTCATTTTTTAAAAAATCAGATGGGTGGATAACATTGCGATGTGGACTGAGGGAGCCTTGAAGGAAGATTATGCCAATGGCTGCACTAAGGCCACAGTGACGACAAGGGAACAAAGAGTTTCTGCTGCAGCAATGTAGATTAAATTGGGAGTCCTGACATAAGGTGACTCCAGCTGGAGTCTTGCTCCTGGGTCAAGCCAGTTTCTGACTCTAGATTTACTCTGGAACAGTTGTTGGTGTGAGGTGAAACCATTTTATAGTGAGTCTGTAACAGGAATGCTCAAACTGCAACCCCTAAATACTTTCCAGGGGCTAGGTGTCCAGCAGGTGAGAGTGAAAGAGATGAGCACAAGAGGGAGAATAAGAAGGGGGAATAAATGGCAAGCCCCCCACTTTGTAAAAGCTAACGGTAGTTAGTGTTAGTCCCACACAAGTATCTGACCAGATATCCCCTTTCAAATACATGCCTGTCTTCCTCTCTCTCCAGGGTTAGCCTGGAGTCTCCAGGGACTGAAGATCAAGCTCCAGGACATTGCTGTGTGCAATCCTGGAGAAAAACCATTGGAACATTAAAAAAAGAGGGCATTTTTAAAATTTTCATTGAACATTTCTCTTTACCAGATATAAAAAATTGAAAATGGGGGAAAAATGGCTGTTTGGTTCCCAGCCAAACATCATCCAATTGGGTAATGAGTCTTTTTTGCTTTCCAATTGGCGTAGGAAGGCAGTGCATCACAAGGATGGATGTGTTGGCCGACTAATAATGGCTTGGGGGCAAGTCATGTGATGAAACTTCCAGGAATACATCTGATCACGTTTGCCAACCTTAATCTTCGCGATGATGGGCTGCTCAGCTGCCAGGGCTTTACATCTACTTTCAGCGGGAGGCTAGCTGCTGCTGTGACATTAGAGTGAATTCAATTTGGACCCATGTAGTGAACAAGTGCCATCATAATGCTGCCTGGTCTGCTGGGCGTTTCCTGCATGTTTTGTTCATATTAATAAGAAAATAAGAAATAGGAGCAGGAGGAGGCCATTTGGCCCCTCAAGCCTGCTCCCACCAGTCAATAAGATCAAGGCTGATCTGCCTCAGGCCTCAACTCCTCTTTCGTGCCATCTCCTCATAGCACTCAGCTCCCTGATATTTCAAGAATCTATCTACCTCATTTAAATACTTTCAGTGATCTAGCCTCCACAACTCTTGAGGTAGAGAATTCCAGACATTCACTACCCTCTGAGAGAAGAAATTCCTTCACATCTCAGTTTTAAGTGTTTTATTCTGTAACTATGTCCCCTAGTTCGAGAATACCCCACTGGTGGAAACATCTTCTCAACATCTACCCTGTCAAGCCCCCTCAGAATCTTGTACTTTTCAATAAGATCACCCCTTATTCTTCTAAACTCTAATGAATAAAGGCCTATCCTGTTTAGCCGTTCTTGATAAGTCAACCCCTTCATCCCAGGGATCAGCCTAGTGAATCTCTTCTGAACAGCCTCCAATGCCAGTATATCCTTTCTTAAATACGGGGACTAAAACTGTACACAGTACTCCAGGTGCAGCCTCACCAACACCCTGTACAGTTGTAACAAGACTTCCCTATTTTTAAACTCCAACCCCCTAGCAATACAGGCCAAAATTCCATTTGCCTTTTTAACTGCTGCAGCTGCATGCTAACGTTTTGTGTTTTATGCACTGATACACTGTTTTGGAGTCTCTCTCCATTTAAATAATAGTCTGCCTTTTGATTTTTCCTACCAAAGTACATGCCCTCACACTTTCCTACATTAAACTCCATCTGCCAAGTTTTTGCCCATTCACTCAACTTGTCTATATTCCCTTGCAGATTCCTTATGTCCTCATCACAACATGCTCTCCCACTTATTTTTGTATCATTAACAAATTTGGATACATTACACTCTGCCCCCTCCTTAAAGTCATTAATATAGATAGTAAATGATTGAGGCCCTAGGACTGATCCTTGTGGCACTCCAACCTGAAAAAGACCCATTAATCCCAGCTCTGTCTTTCTGTGTGTTAACCAATCCTCAGTCTGTGTTAATTCATTACCTCCAATACTGTGAGCTCCTATCTTGTGCAATAACCTTTTTATGTGGCTCTTATCTCTTATCGATTCTTGTATTCTTGGAGAAGCGGTAAGCTTGACTTAAATCTTCCATCATTTTGCAATAGCATAAATCCCCTGAATGAGAAACTGGGCTGGATTTGCACAGGTCTGTAAAATATTCTCAATGTCATTTTCAAGTGAGTACTCGGTAATAGAATTGGAGAGGAAATTCAGATGTTTATGGGAAGTTTTAAAAAAAAAAATTAAAATAGAAATCTGCTTTAAGCAGCTAAAATCTAAATACTGCTATTAGTACTAATTGGGCCAATAGCTGCTTGTATTGATGTGATCGGTGAACTGTTGGGTATGTGCGTCATTAACAGATGATCTTTAACCACATTTAAAAACAGCCCGTTTGGCATTCACTAGAGTTTTGGGGTGGGTGGAGTGCACGCTAATCCTTTATCTCTGGTTTGGCTGGTCTGCCTCATCACTGTCTACATCAGTGAAATCATCTTCAGATTGCTATTCTAAGTAAATAACTTTTCTTAAACTCTATTAAACCACTCTTTACATTCAGCACTTTCATATTATGGCAATTATACAGTATTATAATTTAGACTGGGGGGGGTCTGTGATTCCTAATCCATTTGAATAGAGATCCTTCATCTCTTTTTTTAAAAAAAAGTGTGAAATGCTTCTGTATAAGTTGTAAAATAAACATGGTGTGAAAGCAGATTTCTGAAAATTTAAGAGATGTGAATATTTAGTATGAAAGTCTGGTGCTGATCTTTAAATAGAAAAGTCTACTTTGTATGTAAATAGCTTTTCTCTGATGTGTAAACAGGATGTAAAGTCCCAATAGATTACTGGGATTGAATACTTATCACAAAATTGTTTGTCAAGTGAAACATGAGGCAATGTATAATGAGGCATTGATGAGAGACATGAGATACTTGGGCAATTTCTAATGGAGCTGAGAAGACTTAAGAGGAGGCTTGTAGTTGTGAAGGGGTGAACAGGGAAAGACTATTTCTGGTTGTGGGATCAATGATGAGTTTTCACCAACTAGAACAACTTGCATTTATATTGCACCTCTTAGTAGTAAAATGACCCAAGGTGCCTTACTCAAGTGTTTTCAAACAAAATTTGATGCTGAGCCACACTAGGAGATATTAAGACAGATGACAGAGATGAGTTTTAAGGAGCATCTTAGAGGAAGGGAAAGAGATTAAGAGGCTTAGGCAGAAAATTTCAGTGTTTAGGACTCGGGCAGCTGAAGGCACAGCCGCCATTTAAAATCGGGGTGTGAGCAGGAGGTCAGAATTAGAGGAATGCACAGTACTAGGAGGATTGTAGGGCTGGAGGAGGTTAGAGATATGAAGGGGCTGATGCCAAGGAGAGGTTTTAAAAACAACTGAGAATTTCAAATTGAGGCATTGGTGGAGTGGGAACCAGTGTAGGTCAACGAGCACATGGGGCTGATGGGTGAGCAGGGCTTGGTGCGAGTTTGGACACAGACAACAGAGTTTTGGAGGAGCTAAAGTTTGCGGAGGGCAAGAGGCCGGCCGGGAGGGCACTGGAATCGTTGAGTCCGGTGAGAACAAAGGCATGGATGAGCTGAGGCAGGGTGACAGATGGGTAGTTTTATGGAGGTGGAAGTTGGGCGGTCTTTGTGAAGGAAAGGACGTGGAATCGGAAGCTCAGCTAAGGTTTGATTAGAATGTGGAGGTTGTGAACAATCTGGTTCCGCTTCAGTGGTCAAGGCAGGAGTTGATGGCTATAACAGTTCAAAACTGTAACTAAGAGGAGGATGGAGCTTCGGAGCATCTTTTTTTATATATGGGAATTGTTGGAGCACAGAATATGTTGCCATAGGGTGTGGTTGAGGGCAGAGACCATTATATCATTCAAAGGAAAAGTGGATAAATATCTGAAGCAAGGAAAGGCACAAGGATATCGGGAAAGAGTAAGTCACTGAGATTAGTTGGAGGTAGCAAACCACCAGCCACATAGGGTGAGCCCAAATGGCTGTCCCCAGTGTACTGTAAACTTCTAAGTAGCTAAGAATAGCTTTGTACGGATAAATTGCTTTTGTTGATGTTGGCTTCAGTAAGTCACATTTTGGAAGGACTTAAAACACTGCCTTCATTGGAAATTATGTCAAAGTCTGCACAAGTGTATGTCTGCCTGCCTGGGCTTTGTATGCATTGGATGTTATAAAGGTTCTTGTGAAGCAGGTTCCCCTGAAATACTTACTTAACAGCCGATGCTCCCTGGACACGTACAAACAACATGGAGTCTAGAAACCTTTTGTGTGTAGAATTGTTAATTTTGGGTAGATTTGTGGAAAAGATCTTGTCCAATATTGAAATCATTGTTTCAAGCTGTAAAAAAAAAGAGATCTCAGAGGGTTGTGGGCTGGAGGGAGTTACAGGAATAGGAAGGAGCAAAGCCATGGAAAGATTTGAAAATGAGGGAGAGAATTTTAAAATCAGGGTGTGCCGGAGAAGGAGCCAGTGTACATTGGCAAATGCAGAAGTGATGGGTGAATAGGATTTGGCCTTGAGTTAGGGAAACTGAAGAGTCACAGAATAGAATCATATATTTCCCATGTAGTGAGAACAGAATTTGATTTATTCACTTACTGTAAAAGAGTTTAGTGTCAGGAACTTTCATGATTGTTTTTGTGATGCTTGTGTTTTGGGCTAAAATAGCCCATCTCCATTTTGCATACCCTTCATGGGTTGGGGAAGAGGCTGCAGATCAGTTGATGTTTTTGGGATCTTGCTGTGTACAAACTGGCCACTGTGTTTCCTACATCACAGTTGCTACATTTCAAAAGTACTTAATTGACAGTAAGGTGTTTGGAGCATGTGAAGGTTGTGAAAGGTGCTATATAATTGCAATATCAGCCTTTACAAAGCGTTTTGACCAGAATGATTATATTAATCTTGGCTTACTTCCTCTCACTCGAAGCACAGGTACAGAAAAAGCATTCTGCCCGAAAAGTCTTCACACCCTAAGTTTCACATCCTCTTCACCGATTGCTTACTGTATTTTAAGACTAGACAACTTTTAAAACTACAGAACTAAGTGACTTTCATAGTTTAAGCAGAGAAATGGCATGGTAGCGTAGTATTCATATCCCTGGACAAGTAATCTGGAAAATGTGAGTTCAAATCCAACCACAGCAGTTTGAGAATTTGAGTTCATTGAGTCATAGCTTCCTTCTGTGCTGCAAAGGCTATTTGGCCCATCAAGTCCATGTTGGCTGACAGTACAGCAATCCAGTCAGTCGCACTCCCCTCCCTCTATCCCTGTAGCTTTGTAAGTTTATTTCCCTCAAGGGTCTATCCAATTTCTTTCTGAAATCATTGAACATCTCCACTCTCACTGCCTTTGTGGGCAGCGATATCCAGGTCATTGCCATTCTCAGGGTAAAATGTTTTTCCTCACATTTCCCCCGCCCCCCACTCACTCCACCCACCTGCCCAACACCTTAAATCTTTATTCCCCCTAGTCCTTCTCCCATCAACTAATTGGAACAGCTTTTCTTTATCTACCTCACCTAAACCTGTCTTAATGTTGTACACCTCGATCAAATCTCCCCTCAAACTCCTTTGCTCCAAGGAGAACAACCCCAGCGTCTCCAACCTAACCGTGTGGCTAAAATCCCCTCGTCACTGGAACCATTTCGGTAAATCTCCTCTGCACCCTCTCGAGGACCCTCGTATCCTTCCTAAAGTCTGATGACCTGAACTCTCGTTCACTTTTGTTAAATCTGGATATGAGAAGCTGCTATCATTAAGAGTGGCATGAAGCTATTGGTTTGTTGTAAAAACTTGTTCCTTTGAGAAGGAAAGTTGTTGAACTTATTCGGCCTGACCTTTAGATCATTTCAGAATCACCCCAGTTTTAGCTGCCCTATGAAGTGCTCGGGTGGTTGTTGCCATTAGGTGCCAGCCTTGCCAGCAACACCCCACCAGCTGAGAATAAGCTTAGTTAAAATCATGCAGGTCAGTGAATTAAGTTCCCTGCTGAGCCAACCAGAGCCACTTGTGTTATCAACATGGTGATTGATAACTGACTGACTCAGTGTTTGTCTAACGCGTATCCTGTATGAGCACATTGCGACCTCACTGTGACTCAGTGACTTCATGTGCATGCTCATTATTGATGTTCTCTTGGCTCAGGTGTTGGAGCTATTCTTTTGGCTCAGCCCTTTGGCATGTTTCAGAGTTCTCGGCTCAGTTGCTGTTGCTCCTCCCTCTCCACCAGAACATTGTGACGTTGAATCCAACACCATGATTTGAGCTTATGGTGCAGGGCACGTGCTCAGTGTGACATTCCTGGAGATCTCGTCGTTTTGATGACGAGAATGGATCTTTAATGTCTTGATTTTAAAACCCTCGTTCTTGTTTTCAAATCCTTCCATGGCTTCACCACCCCCACCCACCTCCCTCCCCAACTTATCCTTGTTACCTCCTCTAGCCCACAATCCTCAGATCTCTGCGCTCCTCTAAATTCTGGCCTTTTGCGCTTCCCTGATTTTAATTGTTCCACCATTAGCGGTCATGCCGTCAGCTGCTTGGGCTCTGAGCTCTGGAATTCCTGCCCTACAGCCACCCATCGCTCTCTCTCTCTCCTTTTAAGACGCTCCTTAACGCCCATCTCTTTGACCAAGCTTTTGGTCACCTGCCCTAATATCTCGATGTAGCTCAGTGTCAGATAACATTGATGTGACGCATCTGGGGACATTTTATTACGTTAAAGCTGTTTATAAAAATGCAAGTTTCTGTTTTTCTTAAATCAAGCTCTTGTCTGTTTGTTGTAGTTGATAAGTCTAAAACTAATGGGGGAGAGGGTAGAGTTCGTAACCTGGAAGGATGTGGGGTGGGTTGAAGTGTTGCGGGAATAATGTTCAATCAATAATGGTTTTGCTGACTTTCATGATCCAATGCGCTGTTTCTGCATTAACCACACAGCATAATCACCAGGTAATGTAAAACTCATAGGCTGTTGAAGGCTGGAACGCATTGTCACAGGGAGTGGCTGAGGCAGAAAACATTACATCTTTTGTAGGGAGAATTGGGTAAATATTTGCAAGAGGGGAATATGCAAGGTGATAGGGAGAGAGAGAGCAGGACAGTGGGATTGCATTTGGATTGAAAAGCTGGGACAGATGCAATGGGCAGAAAGGCCTCCTTCTTTGCTATCCAATTAGTCCCACATCCCAGCTATTTACCCGTAGCTTTGCAATTTTTTTACCCCTTAAACATTTGTCCAATTCCCTTTTGAAAGTGTGGTAATCTGATAGGTAATATACCTTTAAGACAAATGTTGTAATGTAAGGTCACATGTTCTTATTGTCCAATAGCAGCGTAGCGCGGGCTATCTCTATGTGGGAGAGCCTTGAGTTAGTCACTGCTGAGTAAAGACGGAGTTTTATGTTGTGAGCACACGCGTATAGTTGTAGAGTTAGATTGTAAATAAACAGCATGTGTTTATTCTAACAACGATCTCCAGATGTTCTCTGTACCAACTCGGATCCTTTAGCCCCAACAAAGCAAGAGCACTGGATCCCACAGAAAGTTACTCTAGAACCTGCTCCCGGCACCCTTTCAGGCAGCAGATTCCACTCTTATTTCCTGTAGGTTTAGCTGAACCCAGACTGCACCAATCTTTCCAGCATACAATGGGCTTGAATTCCCTTGAGTATAGAAAATTTAAGGGGCGATCTGATTGAGGTATTGAAGATGATTAAAGGATTTGATAGGGTAGAGAGAGAAAAGCCGTGGTTGGTTGGGGGTGGGGGGGAATCCAGAACAAGGGGGAAACAATTTGAAACTAAAGCCAGGCTGCGTCAGGAAGCACTTCTTCACATAAAGGGTAGTGGAAATCTGGAAATCTCTCCCCCAAAAAGCTGTTGGGATTGGAGGTCAATTGATAACTTTAAAACTTAAGACTGATAGATTTTTATTGGGTAAGGGTTACCCAAGGTGGGTAAATGGCAAGATATAGATCAGCCAGGATCCAATTGGATGGTGGAAAAGGCTGGAGGGGCTGAATGGCCTCCTCGTGTTCCTGTGGGAGCGGTTTTGATCTGTATAAAAGAAGAGTGAGCCTGAATTTTAACCTTGCCTTTCCTGCTCGTTAATTAAATAGGCCAGCATTTTCTGCAAAAACTGAGTCAGATATTTGAATTTTATAAATCTGACTTTTTAAATTTAAGATTGAATAGAAATTTTGTTACAAGTCACTTGGTAGCACAGAACTTGAATATCACTGAAAAGAGGGACATGTTGCTGAAGCTTTTCATCTTGCACTCATCAGGACAAGTGCAAGAATGCCAAATTTCAAACAACCATAGAATCACAGCAATTTATACTACAGGAGAAAAAGTGCTGATTGGTTGGCAAGTCAATAGTAACTTTCAAAAAGGAATCGGATAAATACCAAAATGGGGAAAAAGAGCAGGGGATTGGGACTAAATAGATAGCTCTTTCAAAGAGCCAGCACAGGTACGATGGGCTGAATGGCCTCCTCCTTTGTGATGAATGCTTCTATCATTCTAAACTCTTGTGATTTGTTTCAATGTCTTTTTTTTCAAATGTCCATCCCTATGTGAGGGTTGGGGGAGGGGGTTTGCAGGTGGTCAGTTGATAACTTTAAAACTTAGACTGATAGATTTTCATTGGGTAGATGGGGGCTACCCAAGGTGGATAGATGGTAAGATACAGATCATCCAGCATCCAATTGGATGATGGAAAAGGTTATCAATGGAGAAAGCAATGGGGAACTATAGACTGCCCAAGCTCCCAGGTAATTCAAAAAAGGCTAATGGCTTGAGCATATTACTTTTGTTTGTGAAGAACGAGTCCCTGTGTATGAATGTATGTTGCTTTTAGCAAGCGTAAGTGAGCCACATTATAAGCTCGATTGATAAATTGGTTGTTAGTGTAGCTTTTTACGCACTCAGAAATTTTTGCATTACAGGCTTATAATACGGAGACTATTCAAATGCAGAAACTGTGGGCAATTTAAGCACAATTCGAATCTTGGAATTGTGCGGCACTGAAGGCCATTGTCCCCCCCTCATACCTGTGCTGGGCTGTTCAAAAGTTTTTTGTTTGTAGCTGTTCGCATTGTGGAATTATTTAACATCAAGAATGAACTTGATACTAGGACAAAAGCAAAAAACTGCGGATGCTGGAAATCCAAAACAAAAATAAAAATACCTGGAAAAACCCAGCAGGTCTGGCAGCATCTGCAGAGAGGAGCACAGTTAACGTTTCGAGTCCGTATGACTCTTCAACAGAACTAAGTAAAAATAGAAGAGAGGTGAAATATAAACTGGTTTAAGGGGGGGTTGGGACAAGTAGAGCTGGATAAAGGGCCAGTGATAGGTGGAGATAACCAAAAGATGTCACAGACAAAAGATCAAAGAGGTGTTGAAGGTAGTGATATTATCTATGGAATGTGCTAATTAAGGGTAGAAAGCAGGACGAGCAAGGTACAGATAGCCCTAGTGGGGGTGGGGTGGAGGGAAGGAATCGAAAAAGGCTAAAAGGTAGAGATAAAACAATGGATGGAAATACATTTAAAAATAATGGCAATAGGTGGGAAAAGAAAAATCTATATAAATTATTGGGAAAAAAAAGGGGGGGATCGGAAAGGGGGTGGGGATGGAGGAGAGAGTTCATCATCTAAAATTGTTGAACTCAATATTCAGTCCGGAAGGCTGTAAAGTGCCTAGTCGGAAGATGAGGTGCTGTTCCTCCAGTTTGCGTTGAGCTTCACTGGAACAATGCAGCAGGCATTACCCAGACCTCCCTGTCACTTGCCATTTCAACACTCCACCCTGCTCTCATGCCCACATGTCCGTCCTTGGCCTGCTGCATTGTTCCAGTGAAGCTCAACGCAAACTGGAGGAACAGCACCTCATCTTCCGACTAGGCACTTTACAGCCTTCCGGACTGAATATTGAGTTCAACAATTTTAGATCATGAATTCTCTCCTCCATCCCCACCTCCTTTCCGATTTCCCCCTCTTTTTTTTCCAATAATTTATATAGATTTTTCTTTTCCCACCTATTTCCATTATTTTTAAATGTATTTCCATCCATTGTTTTTTGATTCCTTCACCCCACCGCACCCCCACTAAGGCTATCTGTACCTTGCTTGTCCTGCTTTCTACCCTTAATTAGCACATTCCTTAGATAATATCACCACCTTCAACACCTCTTTTTCCTTTTGTCTGTGACATCTTTTGGTTATCTCCACCTATCACTGGCCCTTTATCCAGCTCTACCTGTCCCACCCCACCCCCCCCCCCCACCCCTTAAACCAGCTTATATTTCACCTCTTTTCTATTTTTACTTAGTTCTGTTGAAGGGTCATTAGGACTCGAAACGTTAACTGTGCTCCTCTCCGCAGATGCTGCCAGACCTGCTGAGTTTTTCCAGGTATTTTTGTTTTTGATACTAGGACAGATGACCAAAAAGCTTGGTCAAAGAGGTAGGTTTGAAAGAGTTTCCTAAAGGAGGAAAGAGAGATTTACGGAGGAAATTCCACAACTTAGGGGCCAGGCAGCTGAAGGCATGATTGCCAATGGCAAAAACAATTAAAATGGGGAATGCAGAGACTTGAAGGGTGGTGGGGCTGGATGGGTTACTTCACTGTGAAGTGTGGTAACTTGCTGTAGAGCTGGGGTGTTAGTTTGAGTGCCTGGCTTTTCAATACTATAGCTGGAATGTCAGTACCCATCGTATTTGCCCTGTTCAGAGGACTCGGATGATTCACACGCGCGTACCCATGTGACAGTGTGCCTAATGCATTTAGCTTCAGTAGAGAAACACGAGAGAAAAGTCCAAGTCCCAGGGTCTAAAATTAGCTGAACTATTCTGGACTGTAAGTAATGTCGAAAGGAACCAGTTGCTTCTCTACAGGTCACTGAACATAGAAACCTCCCTGATGGAGGTGGGGAAGAAGAGGGCGGATGGACTGTACAAGGGTGAGGAGGGGTGGCAAAAAGCTTGGTTGAAGAGAGCAGTTTTCTTTTAAGGTAGCTGAGGTTGTTGAAATGACAAAATCCAGCCTAGCTCTGTCATAATGATTCTGTTGTTGTATAAATATATAAATAAGCAGTGTGAAATCATAGTTTCATGAAGGTTTTTAAAGGAAGTATGAGTTTGCTTTATAGGCGTTCATTGTTTCTCAGTTAGGAAGGTCATTTCTGCTATTCAGTTCTATTGCAAGCTGTGCAATTAAATATCAGACACTTGATCAAACCGGCATCAACCCTTTCTCATCACACGAGGCAAATTTCTATGTCCTAGTGTTTTATGTTGCACAACCCTCAGAGGTTTAGAACCCAATTTGACTAAACTCTTCAAACAAAATTGTAAATCACACACTTCTCAATCCCGCAGTTAAAAAAATTTTGATCACCCCACAATTATTTACAGATTATTGCTGTTTATCTTTCAAGTTTCTGTCAAATTGATCCCATCCCAGTTTGGCTGGTGCTCTCTCATGTTTGAAATATGGAAAGTGTGACGATTGTCCTGCATTTTTTTTTAAAAGTCAAATACTGAAGCAGTTCTGAGATGCAGTGCAAGTAAGTCTCTAAGTGATGAGGTCGTATTGTGTTTGAGCTTGGGTGGAGTTTCCTAGGTTGGGCTGGTGTACAGAATGGTTGGCAAAACTGTGTGGTTCTTCATTTTAAAAAGGTGAAGTCACTGCAGATATTCAGCCAATTTTATTTTTCTCTCTGTTTGCCATTTAATGCTGTCTCGCGCCCACTGAACACTGTAGCCCGATGTCGCAGGTTTTGTAATGGCACAGGCTTTCTCTGGTGGGTGAGGGAGCGGTGCGGGGAGGGGGGGGGGTGGGGGGGTATATTTTCGGATTGGTACAAGTGGGGAAATTGTGGGCCTGTCCAAGAGTTAGAAAGACCTGAAGTAACGATCCAGGCTAAGTGCGACGTGAGAAAGAAACATTGTCACTTCCGGAGCATCATTCACCACCTCAAGACATCCCAAAACACTTTTTCACTAATCCTAAGAAAGGTGCAGTCATGTTGGTTGAGGGATAAAAATTGGCCAGGACACCAGAGAGAACTCCCCTAGTTTTTTTCGAAATAATACCATGGGAACTTTAACATCCCCCTCAAAGGGCAGACAGTTCAACATCTTTTAAAAACACAGAGAATAGAAGCAGGAGTAGGCATTTCGGCCCTTCGAGCCTGCTCCGCCATTCAATATGATCCTCTATCTCAACGCCGTACTCCTGTGCTCTCCATATACCCCTTGATGCCATTAGAGCCCAGAAATCTATCTATTTCCTCCTTAAATACATTCAGTGACTTGGCCTCCACAGCCTCTGTGGTTGAGAATTCCACATGTTGACCACCTTCTGAGTGAAGAAGTTTCTCCTCATCTCAGTCCTAAATGACCTACCCTGTATCCTGAGACTGTGACCCTTGTTCTAGACCCCCACTCCCAACCAGAGGAAACATCATCCCTGCATCCAGTCTGTCCAACCCTGTCAGAATTTTATACATTTCCATCAGATCCTCTCTCACTGTTCTAAACTCCAGTGAATATAGGCCTAGTCGACCCAATCCCCCCTCATATGACAATCCTGCCAGCCCAGGAATCAGTCTGAAAGATGACACCTCTGACAGTGCAGCACTCCCTCAGTACTGGCATTCGGAAAAGGATCGAGAATGAGAGAGCACAGATTTAAAATGATTTGCAAAAGAAGCAATTGCAATGTGAGAAAAAACATTTTCACACAGCAAGTGGTTCAGGTCTAGACTGCACTGCCTGGAAGTGTGGTGGAGGCAGGTTCAACCGAGGCATTCAAGAGGGCATTTGATGATTGTTTCGATTTAAATAATGTGCAGGGTTACGAGGAAAAGGCAGGAGAATGGCATTGAGTCATAATGCTCATTCGGAGAGCTGGTGCAGGCAGGATGGGTCGAATAGCCTCCTTCTGCACTGTAATAATTCTGTGATTGAGTGTCAATTTAGATTCTGTACCGTTGTCTCTGAAGTGGGACTTGAACCTGTGTCCGTCTGAGTCAAGAGGCAATAATGCTAGCCACAGTTGAGGAAAAGGTGTCTCTCCGCAGGTGGTTCTGACGCATTTTTAAGATCCCAATACTAACATATCTTAGTCGCAACTTTGACGCGAATGACTGTAGGCAGGCAACCTGTTATCGGTCAATCCAGAGATCTGGAGGGGTGAAGTTAACTAACCTGGTCACCCGCAAAGTGTCCCTGTGCCCTCCAGGGAGTCTCACTGATGGTTGAACAAATGCTGTGACTGCACTGTCTGTACAATGCGAACACTGACTCTCTAGTTGTGGTAAGGGGCTTGGTTAGCTCAGCTGGCCAGATGGCTGGAGTATGGTGCAGACTGACACCAATGGTGTTGGGCTCAGTCCCCACACAGGATGTGGTAGTTGAGGAAACTTGCCTCCTTGCGTCATGTTCGCGGCAGAGCGGCGATCCTCAAGCTATGTAACCACTTGTCTGATGCCTCTGGCCCCTTGTGAGCGATGGCTAATTACCAGCTAGTTGCCGTGTAAATGCACCTTTTATATCACAAGAGCAGCCACGTCCAAATCGTGCCTCGGTACCTGTGAAGCATTTTGGGGCTGTGCTGAGCATCTGAAGGGCACCTGTATGAATGCTAAATCTTTAAGAAATTATGGAACTCTTTACAAACTTGCACAATGTATTGTGCCAGCCTCAATCTTTCATCACCAGCAAACTTTAATCAGAAGGCATCTGTTTCCTGTTTTTTTTAATTTGTCCAGAGGCTGTCAGCGAATTCAGTTATGTTGTTGTAATCTAGCACGGCAATTGCAAATGGGGCTTTTCTCTCTGGTACGTTGGAAACGAGCCGGCTACAAGAAGAATACATCAGCAAAACATTTATGGTAATATTACCAGGAATTGAGCTAAGGTTTATTTGAAGCGCTGTTGGCTGCGATTCAGTGAGTAGCGTTTCTCAGCTCCGTCTAGAAAGTTGTTGCTTCAAGTCTCACCCCAGAGATTTGAGCACAAAAACCTAGGCTGACACTCACAGAGCAGTCCTGGGGGGGACCGCACTGTTGCTGGGGTGGTCCTGAGGGGGGGGCACCGCACTGTCGGGGGGGGGGTGGTCCTGAGGGGGGGGGGGCACCGCACTGTCGGGGGGTGGTCCTGAGGGGGGGGGCACCGCACTGTCGGGGGGGTGGTCCTGAGGTGGGGGGGGCACCGTGCTGTTGGAGGGGGTGGCCTGGGTGGGGGGGGGGGGCACTGCACTGTCGGGGGGGGTGGTCCTGAGGGGGGGGGCACCGCACTGTCGGGGGGGTGGCTCTGAGGGGGGGACACCGCACTGTCGGTGGGGGGGTGGCCCTGAAGGGGGGGGCACCGCACTGTCGGGGGGGCTGTCTTCCAGATGAGGTGTCTTCTCTGACTTTAAATGATCCCATGGCCACTGTTTTGAAGAGCCTGTGTGGGATCTTGCTGTGCATAAATTAGCTGCTGTGTTTCCCACATTGCAGCAGCGACCACGTTTCATTCGCTGTAAAGCGCTTTGAGACGTTCTGTAATGTATTTTACAGCCACAGGAATGAAAGTCTTTCTTTAAGAGTCAGTGAGGTTTGTGGAGTCCCAGACAGGAACAACAGGTTTCCTTCTCTAAAGGGACCACTAGGATTTTTCCAAAAATCAAACTGCTCCATGGTCACTTTTACTGAGAGCAGCTTTTTATTTCCAATTGTTCTTTGAACTGAATTCTCATAGTGGAATTTAAACTCACGTTCTCTGAATTATTAATCCAGGCCGGATCAGGAACATTAAAACTACAACATTGTACCCCTGTCATGTTGCGTAAGTAAAAGGATTTAACTTTCAGGAACACTTAAGGTGTAACTAAACAGGAAGCAACTTGAGTTTGTTTTGCTGCTAATCTTGAAGAGCATTGAGAAAGTGCTAATGTTAACACTTTTGCTTATACAGGCTCAAAGAGGCCGGTTAGATTATATAAAATTGATAAATATGTTTGGGGCATTTTTGAGGGAAAAATATTTGAACAAGTTCTCAGGTTTTATTGGTATGACTTCCAGGTTCTAATTATTCTAATGGTTCTCGTGTTTAAATTGTTAAGCTACTTGCCTGTCTATACAGCAGCTCGCATTTATATAGAATAAAAACAGAAAGTGCTGGAAAAACTCAGCAGGTCTGGCAGCATCTGTGGAGAGAGAGACAGAGTTAACATTTTGAGCCCAATATGACTTTTTCAGAGCTTGCATTTATACAGTGTTCTTTACCTTCCTGTGATGTCTTGGGATGGTAATCAGGCAAAAGAAATTGGCACCGAGCCAATGACGAAGATGTTAGGAGGTTAAAAGCTGTTTAGACAAGTAGAACAGAAATGGCTTGAAGGAGGAGAGAGAGGTAGGAGGGCAGAATGGGTTAGGAGTGAATTCTACAAGGAAAGGCAGCTGAAGATTGCTAATGATGGAGCGAGGAGCATCCCTGATTTTCAAAAGGTTGTGGAGATTACAGGAGGTGGGGAACGGTGAGGCCGTGGAAGGACTTGAAAACAAGGCTGAGAATTTTTAAACTGCTACTTTGCTGGACCAGGTGCCACTGTAGATTGACAAGCATAGGGGTAAAGGTTGAATGGGACTTGGTGCGAGTTAGGATGTGGGCAGCATAGATTTGGAAGAGCTGAAGTTTATGGAATGTGCAAAGTGATAGTCCAGCCAGAAAAGTGTTGGAAGAGTCAGAGCTGCAAGATACTGAAATCTGACCTGGATCCTTAACATCTTGCAATTGTTAAAAAAAATTCGTTCACGGGATGTGGGCATCGCTGGCTAGGCCGGCATTTATTGCCCATCCCTAATTGCCCCTTGAGAAGGTGGTGGTGAGCTGCATTCTTGAACCACTGCAGTCCATGTGCTGTTAGGGAGGGAGTTTTAGGATTTTGACCCAGTGACAGTGAATGGGCACAATCGTCGGTGAATCTGGTTCGGTGAAGAAATGGATAGAGGTGGTCAGAACCTAAGTAGAATAAGTAAAACTGTGGAGAATTTACTGTGGCCATTGGATTGTAAAGTGTGTTTGTGTGGGGAAGAAACCATTGTCCATCTCTGTACGAGGGCAGCAAGTAGGAAGATTAAAAAGATGTTACATTTAAATTAAAAACACAAAATGCTGGAAATACCCCTATGCTTGCCAACCTACAGTGGGTCCTGGTCCAGCAAAGAAGCAGTTTAAAAATTCTCATCCTTGTTTTCAAATCCTTCCGTGGCCTCATCATTCCTCACCTCCTGTAATCTCCACAACCTTCCGAGGCATCTGCGCTCCTCTACGTCTGGCCTTTTGAAAATCAGGGACACTCATCGCCCCACCATTGGCGGTCACAGCTTCAGCTGCCTTTCCTTATCGAATTCACTCCTAACCCATTCTGCCCTCCTACCTCTCTCTCCTCCTTTTAAGATCTTTCTGTCCTGTTTGTCTCAACAGCTTTCAACCTCCTAACAACTTTGTTAGAGACAGAAACCAAGTTAACGGTTCAGATTGATAACCTTTCGTCAGAACTCTTGTTCTTACTCACAGCTTTTGTTATGTTTAAACGTCCATATTTGTAGATATTAACAGCGTAGTTTAGCTTGGTTGGAAGCACACTTGAGGTTCTGGTTGAGCACACAGGAAAAGAAAGACTATGGCACTTTTCATGACTTCAGGCCTTCCCAAAGTGTTTTTTTTTTAATAACTCAGTGACCACATCTTAAAAGTGCTTCATTGGCTGTAAAGCACTTTGAGATGTCTTGTGGTTGTGAAAGGCACTATTGAAATTCACTGTGTAAATTCAAGTTTTTCTTTTCTAAAAGTGCTTTACAGCCAATGAAGTACTTCTGAAGTGAAGTTACTGTTGTAATACAGAAAACACAGTTGCCAATTTCAACTCAGCAAGCTCCCACAAACAGCAATTTGATAATGACCAGGCAATCTATTTTAGTGATATTTTTGAGGGTCAAATATTGCCCAGGACATTGGGGCAGAATGCCCTGTCCTTCGAGATAGTACCATGGGATTTCTACACCTGAGAGGTCAGTGTAGAACTGTCTCAGTGCACCATTAGGAGCGTCAATCTAGATGACCAATGAAAGAATTAATTAAAAGTCACTTTTTTGTTTTACAAATGCAAAATACTGCAGCTGTTGGAAACCTGAAATTAAAACACAAAATGGCAGAAACACTCAGGAGGTCAGGCAGCAGGTCAGGAGAGAAACCAAATTGATGTTTCCGGTCAATGATCTTTCATCAGAATAGGAGGATGTTGCAGATGAATGGCTGTCTTTTAATAGTTCCGGGAGAATTAGGGAGTGATTTTAAAACTTGAAGCTCAACAATTTGATGAGGAAACTGTGATGATGGTCTTAATTCTGCAGCATTTTTTAAAAAATCATTAGTTGGTGAAGGAAAGGAACATTTTGCAGGGCTAAGGGGAAGAGTAGGGGGAGTGGGACTAATTGAATAGCTTTTTCAAAGAGCCAGCACAGGCACGATGGGCCAAATGGCCTCCTGGGCTGTTGTGGCATTAATGCCACCTAAGGCCCTGATTCAATTGGGAGCTTAGTCAAGATGAATCAATTACACGTGATCTATCACATAGTGTTAGTAAGGTTTTAGAGACTTACAGCTTGTATGATTTAGTATGAAGCTGACACTGTTTTGCTGCTTTTTTAAAAAAAATAGTTAAGCAAAGTAAATAGATGCTTTAGGAGAACAGTCATTGAGCCTTTTAAAGCAAGACCTTTCATTTGTTTTGTGCTTTCTTTCAGGACATCCTAGGATATTTTAATTTCTTTTGGAAGGCAGTCAGTGTAGCTATGCTGCCATTCTGTGCAAACTAAGATCCCATAGACAACAGGGAGATGAATGTCCAGTTAATCTGTGTAGATTGGAGGAAGAAGGTTGACCAGGAGAACTCTCCTTCTCTTTGGATGTTGTTGCCTGTCCACCTGAACAGGCAGTGGGCCCTCTATTCATTGTCTCATCTGAAATGCAGCACCTCCACCAGTGCAGAACTCCCTCGGTATTGCGCTGAAGTGTCGGCCTGA
The DNA here is from genome assembly GCF_964194155.1 of Cetorhinus maximus. NCBI lineage: Eukaryota > Metazoa > Chordata > Chondrichthyes > Lamniformes > Cetorhinidae > Cetorhinus > Cetorhinus maximus. The sequence continues at coordinate 4,608,973 of NC_135900.1, read as the reverse complement.
GTTGTGGGTGTATGTGTGTATATATATATATATATATATATATATATGTATATGTGTGTGATATATAAATGAATAGAAGACCAGTTCTGTGCTAATGGTGTTTCTCTTTACTCCTCTGACAGGTTACCATGGCGATGATTGGTGGCTCTGCAGCATCCTTCCCAATCACTAATCACACAAGGGAGCGAGTAACTGTGGCCAAGCTGACACTGGAAAATTTCTACAGTAATCTGATCGCACAGCATGAAGAGAGAGAAATGAGGTAACATTAGGAGACCACTTGGCCCCCCTCACCTGTTCCACCATTCAATAAGATCATTGTTGACCTGTACGGTGACCCCATCCACCTGTCTTTGCACCATATCCCCCTTGATATCTTTTACCGAACAAAAATCTATCAATCGGGTCTTGAGCTCTTTTGCGGGAAGAGAGTTCCAGTTTTCCACTGCCTTTTGTGTAGAAAATGCTTCTTGAAATCACTCCAAAACAGTCTGGCTCTAATTTTATGATTATGTCCCCTCATTTTGGATTCCCCACCAGACAAAATAGTTATCCCTTATATATGTATCAAATGAAACAATCACTTTATAATACAGAACTTGAATCTTACTGAAAAGACAGACATGTTGCTGAAGCTTTTTGTCTTGCACTCATCAGGACAAACACAAAAATGCCAAATTTCAAACAATCGCAACAATTTATACTCCATGTCAATGCCTCAGGCAATCGGAGCCTACTTGCTAACCAATCAGCACCCTTTCTCTCCTGTAGTATAAATTGTTGTGATTGTTTGAAATTTCGCGTTCTTGCATCTGTCCTGGTGGGTGCAAGATGAAAAACTTTGGCAGCATGTCTCTCTTTTCAGCAATATCCTACCAAATGTTTTTATTAGTTTAAAACATCTATTTCTGCCCTATGTTATTGTCTATTCTCTAGTTTGGAAAATTTATCCCTCCCTATTTCCCCCACCTGAGATATTGGATACATGGGGTAGACTTGTGTCATGAGTGCTTGATGTTTTTAATTTAAGTCCAGTGGCCAGAATTGAAAAGTGGAAACCTGAGGATGGGTAAATAGCCTAGAGTCACTGCACCAACTTTTACTGAATCAGTGTGGGCCTCCAACACATGCAGGAACTCATCACCATGTTTTTAGCAACTCCAATTCAACCTAAGAAACACATACCTGTTTGTAGGGTTTCTATTTGCCTCAGAGTCTGCACCCGCTCCTAGGAACAGGAGATGTTCATTTAGCCTCTCAAGCCATGCTCTGTCATTCAATTGGATCAGGACGTGAACTCCATTTACCTGTTCTTGATCCATAATCTTTGATACCTTTGCCCAACAAAAATTAAGCTCAAATCTTGAAGACTCCAACTGACTGCACCTGGGGTTCCAGCTTTCCATTATCCTTCCTGATTTCCCTCCTCAATGGCCCCACTCTCATTTGATGCCCCCTTGTTCTTGATTTCCCTCACCAGACAAAATAGTTTCTTCATGTGGAATCCTTTCAATCCCTACAGGGTTGTATTCCACTTGCCCCAGCGAAGGCTTAAAGGTCCCCTGCCCCCAACTCTGTGTGTGTGTGCGCGTGTCCTCTTAGGAACAGGACAATGCCATTCAGACTGTCGAGCCTGCTCCGCCATTCAATCCTTCAGTGCCTTATACCCACACTATCCCCATAACCCTTTATGTTTTTGGTAATCCGAAAACTATCACTCTCTGCCTTAAACATTCTCAATGACTGAGCTTCCATGGCCCTCTGGAGTAGACACTTCCAAAGACTCATAGCCCTCTGAGTGAGGAAATGTCTCCTCATTTCAGCCCGAAGTGGCTTCCCCCTTATTTTGAAATTGTGCCCCTTGGTTCTAGACACCCCAACCAGGGGAAACATCTTACCTGCATCTATCCTGTCTATCCCTTTAAGCATTTTGTAGGTTTCAATGAGATCACCTCTCATTCTCCGAGACTCTAGAGAATGCAGGCCCAGTTTCCCCAGTCTCTCTTCACAAGACAGTTCCTCCATCTCTGGAACAAGCCTGGTGATTCTTTACTGCACCCCCTCTAAGGCAATAATATCCTTTCTGAGGTAAGGAGACCAGAATGCGCAGTGTGGTCTAATCAAGCTTCTATACAATTGAAGCAAGACTTCACTACTCCTGTACTCAAATCCTCTTGCGATACAGGCTAACATTCCATGATTCTTCCTAATTGCTGCTGCACCTGCATGTTATCTTTCAGTGACTTATGGACAAGGACACCCAGGTCCCTTTGTACATCTACACTTTCTAAACTCTTACCATTTAGGAAATACTCTGCACATCTGTTCCTTCTACCAAAGTGGATAACCCCTCATTTTTCCACATTATATTCCATCTGCCATGTTCTTGCCCACTCACTAAATCTGTCCAAATCCTCCTGTAGCCGCTTTACATCTTCCTCACAACACACATTCCCACCTAGCTTTGTATCATCTGCAAACTTGGAAATATTACATTTGATCCCCACATCCAAATCATTGATATATATTGTGAACAGCTGGGCCCACGTACTGATCCCTGTGGTACCCCACTAGTCACAGCCTGTCAAAGCGAGAATGACCTGTTTATTTCTACTCTCTGTTTTCTGCCTGTTAGCCAATCCTTAATCCATGCCAGTATATTGACTTCTATCTCATGTGCTTTTATTTTGCTAACCAACCTCCTGTGGGATTTTATCAAAATCCTTCTGAAAATCCAAGTATACTATGTCCATCAGCTCTCCTTTATCAATTTTGTTAGTAACATCCTTAAAAAAAACTCCAAGTTCATCAAACGTGATTTTCCATTTGCAAATCCATGCTGACAATGTCCAATCAGATCATGATTACCCAATATCCACTTATCACATTCTTTATAATAGATTCTAGCATTTCCCCTACTATTGATGTACGGCTAACAGGGCTGTAGTTCCTTGTTTTCTCTCTGCCTCCCTTCTGAAATAGTGGGGTGATATTTGCTACCTTCCAATCTTCAGGGACCATTCCAGAATCTATAGAATTTTGGAAAATGATCACCAATGCATCCACTATCTTTCAACACTCTGGGATGCAGAATATCAGGCCCTGGGGGACCCAGCAACCTTCAGACCCATCGACCTCTGCAATACAGCCGCCTTCCTTATTCTAATTTCCTTCAACTCCACATCCTCCCTAGTCCTGTGGATCTCTAAATCTGGGAGATTTCCTGTATCTTCCTCAGTGAAAACAGACACAAAGTAATCATTTAGCTTTTCTGCTACTTCTCTATTCCCCATAACTAATTCTCCTGACTCTGTCTATAATGGACCCACATTTGTCTTAGCTAAATGTTTCCTTTTTACATGCCCATAGGGGCTTTTACAGTCTGTTTTTATATTTTTTGCTAGGTTGCATTCAAATTCTATTCTCCCTTTACAGTTTCTTGGTCTTCCTTGGCTGTATTCCTAAAACCTCCCAATCCTCAGGTTTACTACTACTTCTGGCAACTTTATAAGTCTTTTCTTTTAATTTTATACAATCCTTTAACTTCCTTTGTCAGCCACGGTTGACTGACTTTTTTGGGAGAATGTATAGGTGCTGTAAGCTATGTAACAGTTGTTTGAAGACTATCCATTGCCTATGTACAGTCACACCTTTTATTGTATTTTCCCAATCCACCTCAGCCAATTTGCCCCTCGTGCCTTCATAATTTCCTTTATTCGACCTTAACACCCTTGCTTCAGAGTGAACTACCCCACTTTCAAACATAATGTAAACTCATCCCTAAAGGTTCTTTTACCACAGGGTTATTAATTAGCCCTTTTTCATTACATACTAGATCTAAAATAGCCTGTCCTCTGGTCGGCTCCTCAACACACTGCTCTAGAAAAGCATCCCTAACGCACCCCAGAAACTCGTCTCCCACAGCATTATTGGCAACTCCAACCAATGTCTGCTGCCCTTTGCTGTTTCTTAGCTCCATCCAAACAGATTCCACACATTGTCCTTCTGATCTGAGATCCTCCCTTACTAATGCACTGATCCCATCCCTTATTATCAGCACAACTCCACCTCCTTTCCCTCCTTGTCCATCCTTCCTAAACGTCGAATATCCTTGAATATTCAGCTCCCAGTCTTGGTCACCATGTAGCCATGTTTCCGTAATGGTAATTATATCACACCCATTTACCTCTATTTGTGCCTTTAGATTATCTACCTTACCTGAATGTGCACAGCATTCCCAATAGAGTGCCCTTAACTTTGTCTTTTTGACATCACTCCGCATTCGAAGCATACTCAATGCTCTGCTTTGTTTCTCCTGCCTTCTGGCCTCACTACTACTTCCTGTTGTCAACTTTACTTTCTTCCAATTTGGGCCACCCCCCTGACAAGCTAGTTTAAACCCACTCCAACAGCACTAGCAAATCTCCCAGCAAATATATCAGTCCCAGTCCTGTTAGGATGTAACCCGTCCAGCTTGTACAGGTCCCACCTGCCCCAGAACCGGTCCCAATGCCTCTGAAATTTGAAGCCCTGCCTCCCTCACCAGTTCTCCAGCCACGTATTTAATCGATCAATCTGCCTATTCCTAATTGATCAATCTACCTATTCCTAATCAATCAATCTGCCTATTCCTAATCAATCAATCTACCTATTCCTAAATCAATCTGCCTATTCCTAATCAATCAATCTACCTATTCCTAATCAATCAATCTACCTATTCCTATGCTGACTAGCATGTGGCACTGGGAGTAATCCTGAGATTTGTGCTCCTGAGGTTCTGCTTTTTCATTTCCAACTCCCTGAAACCTGCTTTTCAGGAACTCATCCCTCTTCCCACCTATGTCGTTGGTACCAATGTGGACCACGACGCCTGGCTGTTCACTCTTTCCTTCCCCACCCCTCAAAGGATCTCCTGCAGCTGCTCCGTGACATCCTTCACCCTGGCACCAGGGAGGCAACACACCATCTAGGAGTCATCTTTACTGCCGCAGAAACGCCTGTCTGATCCCCTGATTATGGAATCCCCTGTCACTATTGCCCTTCCATTTGTCTTCCTCCTCCCCCTGTACAGCTGAGCCGCCCATGGTGCCACAGGCTTGGCTCTGGCTGCACTCCCCTGAGAAACCATCAGCATCCAAAGTGGAAAACTGATTAGCAAGCAGGATAGACTCGGGACTCCTGCACTACCTGCCTGGTTTTCTTAGACTGCCTGGTGCTCACCCATTCCCTTTCTGGCTGTACGCTTCTGACATGCGGTGTGACCACCTCCCTAAACGTGCTATCCACGTAGTCCTCTGCCTCGCGGATGCACAACAGGGACTCCAACCACCGCTCAAGTTCCAAAGCCCAAAGCTCAAGCTTGTGCAGCTGGTGACACTTGGTACAGATGTGTTTGTCAGGGACACATGGTGTGTCCACGACTTCACACATACCACAGGATGTGCACTCCCATTGGCCAAGCTGACCTGCCATCCCGTAACTCTAAAAACTATTTATTAAACTTGGGGTAAGTAGAATGAGTAGAATAAATTACTAGTAATTTAACTTTACTACACCTACGCTAACTTTATCTTATTTTGGTTTACTTTTATTACTTTATTTCACTTTGACTTGATTTAACATTTAAGGAACACTAGAAATAGGGAAGTACTGAAATCCAAGTAGCTTCTCCTTTTATAAATGATATGTTTTTCTAGTTTTAAGATAGTTAATCACGCTCCCTAACGTCAGCGTCTCACCAGCCAACGAACTTAGTTTCCCTGTGATGTCACTCCTGGAATTTTTCAAACTCAGCCCGCGGCCCAAGTAGAGGTGTCCCTCGCAGGGTCCGTCTGTCTCCGCTCCTGGAAGGTGGTATGTTCTTCCACCAGCCCATCTGCCCCATTGGATCATCAGCTTGTAGGGCTACGAGTAATTGAGTCCATAAGAATCCCAGCCTCACGTGAGATTTCTGCCCCTCCAGATTGCTTAGGGAGCCAGAGTGACTGCCCTGAACCACTGGGACTTGGATTGTCCAGATACCAGGCTACAACTTGTGCTTGGTGTCAACCTCTGGATTCAGTGGGAAATCCCCTCTTACTTCAGAAAGCTGCAGGTTCTAGTCCCACTGCCAAGACTCAAAAGCAAAACAATTCTTGAAGCTCCCTGTGCGGCACTGAGGGAGTGCTGCAGTGTCGGAGGTTCTGTCGTTCAGATGAGAAATTAAATCTAGGCCTAATCAACCCTCTCCTGGATGTAAAAGATGCCATGGTACTATTTCAAAGTTGTTAAGAAAGATTCCCTGGTGTCCTGACCAAAATTTATTCCTCAACCAAAATTACAAAAATGTATTATCTGGTTATTTGTTTCGTTGCTATTTGTGGGAACCTGCTGTGTGCAAACTGACTACTGGGTTTCCTACAAAACACTGAATACACTTCACCAGAAGGTACTTGGTTACCTGTAAAGTGCTTTGCGATATCCTGTGTAAATGCAAGTCTTTCTCTTTTTTTTTCCTTTTTTTTTCCCCCTGCTTGCTCTATCTCTCTCTCTCTCTCTCTCTCTCTCCCTTCTTTCTCTCCCTTTTCATCAAACGCTCAGTGGTGGGATATTCTCACCAGTGTTAATCCTAATGTCCTTTGTAACACAAAAAGCAGGACAAATCCAACCCGGCCAATTACTTCCCCATCAGTCTACTCTCCATCATCAGTAAAGTAATGGAAGGGGTCATCATCAGCGCTATCAAGCGGCACTTGCTTATCAATAACCTGCTCACTGATGCTCAGTTTGGGTTCCACCAGGGCCACTCAGCTCCTGACCTCATTACACCCTTGGTTCAAACATGGACAAAAGAGCTGAACTCGTGAGGTGAAACTGATTACCCTTGACATCAAGGCAACATTTGACAGTGTGGCATCAAGGAGTCCTAGCAAACTGGAGTCGGAAATCAGGGAAAACTCTCCACTGTTTGCAGTCATACCTAGCACAAAGGAAGATGGTTGTGGTTGTTGGAGGTCAATCATCTCAGTTCCAGGACATCACTGCAGGAGTTCCTCAGGGTAGTGTCCTCAGCCCAACCATCTTCAGCTGCTTCATCAATGACCTTCCTTCCATCATAAGGTCAGAAGTGGGGATGTTCACTGATGATTGCACAATGTTCAGCACCATTCATGACTCCCCAGATACTGAAGCAGTCAATGTCCAAATGCAGCAAGACCTGGACAATATCCAGGCTTGGGCTGACAAGTGGCAAGTAACATTCGTGCCACACAAGTGTCAGGCAATGACCATCTCCAACAAGAGAGAATCCAACCATCGTCCCTTGATTTTCAATGGCATTACCATTACTGAATGCCCCACTATCAACATCCTAGGGGTTACCGTCGACCAGAAACTGAACTGGACTAGCCATATAAATACTATAGCTTCAAGAGCAGGTCAGAGGCTAGGAATCCTGCAACGAGTAACCCACCTCCTGACTCCCCAAAGCCTGTCACCATCTACAAGGCACCAGTCAGGAATGTGATGGAATACTCTCCACTTGCCTGGATGACTGCAGCCCCCACAACACTGAAAAGCTGGTCACAATCCAGGGCAAAGCAGCCCACTTGATTGGCACCACATCCACAAACTTTCACTCCCTCCACCACTGACGCACAGTAGCAGCAGTGTGTACCATCTACGAGATGCACTGCAGGAATTCACCAAGCCTCCTTAGACAGTGCCTTCCAAACTCACGATGACTACCAACTAGGACAAGGGCAGCAGATAGATGGGAACACCACCACCTTGAAGTTCCCCTCCAAGCCACTCACCACCCTGACTTGGAAATATATCGCCGTTCCTTCACTGTCACTGGGTCAAAATCCTGGAACTCCCTCCCTAACAGCACTGTGGGTGTACCTACACTACATGGACTGCAGGAGATTCAAGAAGGCAGCTCACCACCACCTTCTCAAGGGCAACTAGGGATGGGTAATAAATGCTGGCCCAGCCAGCGAAGCCCACATCCACTGAATGAATAAAAAAAACACAAAAAAAAACTGGGTGGATTTCAAACAGTTAGTTAGTATCGAGGGATGTGTGCACATTACTATCTATTTACTTGTGGTTTCACTTGTTTGATAAGTAGGAGGTGGAGATATGCTGGTGGGACAAGACGCAGGGGAGGAGTCCAGGCTGTGGTTTTAGCTGATGTTATTGACGGTTTGAGGTTTGGAGTGTGTCAGCAGCAGGGCTGGCTGTTTGCCCAGGGGTGGAGTACAGACAGAGCCAGGTGTCAAGTGAACTTCTTAAATCTAATCAAAGGTTTGCTGAGGCCCAAAGCCTTTCTACCAACAACAAACATAAGTTAAGGAACATGAATACACTCCAATTGCCTGGATTAGTGAGGCTCCAACAACACTCAAGCTCGACAATGCCTAGGACCAAGCAGATGGTGTGATCCGCACCCTATCCACCACCTTCAACATTCACTCCCTCCACCACCGACGCACAGTGGCAACAGTGTGTACCATCTACAAGACGCATAGCAGCGACTCACCAAGGCTCCTCCGCCAACACTTTCTACATCTGCGATCCCAGCCACCAAGAAGGACAAGGGCAGCAGACCCATGAAAACATCACCACCTGCAAGTTCCCCTCCAAGTCACTCACCATCCTGACTTGGAAATATATCGGCCGTTCCTTCACTGTCGCTGGGTCAAAATCCTGGAACTCCCTCCCGAACAGCGCTGTGGGTGTACCTACGCCACACGGACTGCAGCAGTTCAAGAAGGCAGCTCACCCACCACCTTCTCAAGGGCAATTCGGGATGGGCAATAAATGCTGATGCAACCAGCAAGGCTCACATCCTATTAAACAAGCATAAAAGAAACACTGTGCATACCTTACCTACCCAGCTCATCACCATGCCTTGGGCCCTTTGAGCACATGCAGTGTCCTTTGCACGCACTGTAATGCAGGACTCGGACCCCAGTGACAAGAAGTTTTAAAAGAGAAAGCAAAATCTGGAAAAGGTTACAGGTTTTGCAAGTGGTCAGTTGGCTCCAAGAGAGAAACAAAAATACTGCTGGAAATCTGAAATAAAATATTGGAAAACACTGACCCGGCAGTATCCGTGGTGAGAGAAAGGTAACATGTCAGGTCGATGACCTTTCGGAAAACTGGAAATCGTTAAGAGATGCGACACGTTTTAAGCAAGTACAGAGGCGGGGGATGGGTAGAGAACAAACGGGGAAGTTTGTGATTGGGTGGAAGGTAGGAGAGATTAAATGTTCAAAGGGACGATGACTACAAGAGGAATTACACTTCTTCCCTGTCTGTAACATTTGTAACCATTGCAAGCCTGGCAGCTTGAAATGAGAGACTTGCTTTACTTGCCTTACCTGGTAAGCTGACACACTAGGGCAATGAGTGTATCTTTCTCATTCCTTCATGAGATCCTGTCTCTAGCCCCGTTAAACCTAATGGTGCAAGCCATGGCTCAGTGGGTCGAACTCTCGCCTCTTGAGGTCAAAACGCTGTAGGTTCAAGTCCCCCTCCAGAGACTTGAGTGCATAATCAGAGCTGACACCTCAGTGCAGTGCTGGGGCGAGTGCTGCATTGTCAGAGGTGAACCTTCTTTTGGGTGAGACATTAAACTGGGACCCTGTCTGTCCCCTCGGGTGAATGTAAAAGATCCCATGACAATATTTTGAAGAAAAGCAGGGTGTTGTCCCCTAACCCTACGAATTCTTAAGCCTCCCCACCTCACTTTCTTCATTTAAGACATCCTGAAAAGCGAACTCTTTGACCAAGCTTTTGATCGTCTGCCCCAGTATCACCTTCTGTAGCTCGATGTCTAATTTAATTTTATAAATGATGTTGGGTGTAAGAGTTTAGGATATTTAACCTTGCTGAAATTAATTCCTGGAACTTGTTACTTTTGTTTCCCTATCCTGTTCTGAATGTTATTCTGATGAAACATAATTTAACATATTTTGTGATCAGACTTTTCTTCATATCAGCTCATAGGCTGCCTTGCATCTAATTCAGTGTCTCATTCAGAAAAAGGTGTCTGTTTCTCTTGGAGTCTTTTCTCTGGTGTTAATCCTCAACTGGACCATCCATCCTCTGTTGGGTATTAGTTCTGTCCTAGTCTGTCCCTTTTTCCTGTGGCTGTTTGCTGGTTAAGTCGTCAATAACTTTTGTTCTGCTGTTTAGGTTCTGTGATCATGTTACTTTTGGCTACATGATGTCATGTTTGGGCTGGTTTGAAATGCGATGTGGGATCAATTAATGACTTCTGGGTGTTTTGAATGGGATTTGTGGAATTGTTTCCACTATTGAATCTGTAGATACGGCCATGGGGGATATGGTTCACTAACTGTTCCTGTGACTCCAGAGACCACAACTATGGTAATTGCTCAATGGGAGTTTACAAAGCTCGGAAAAGGTCCTTGTTTATTGGAACACTGAAGCAGACACAGAAATTGGGAATGTAGGCCCATTCACACCTCACCCCTAATGTTCACTGACCTACATTGGCTTCTGGTCCAGCAATGCCTTGATTTTTATTTTTTAAAAATTTGCATCTTTTATTCTAATCCCTCCATATAGCCTTATCCCTCCCTATCTCCAACCTCCTCCAGTCCTACAAACCTCCACTGTCTCTGTGCTCCTGTAATTCTGCCTCTTCTCCATCCTCAATTGAAGGCTGTACCTTCAGTTTCTGGGCCTGAAATCTGGAATTCCCTCTCTGAGCCTCTACACCTCTCTCTCCTTCTCTCTCCTCCTATATGATGCTCCTTAACACCCATCTAATGTCTGCTTATGTGACTCAGTGTGAAATTTGTCTGATAACATTCCTGTGAAGTACTTTGGGATATTTTGCTACATTAAAGACACTATGTAAATGCAAATTAGAATCATGTTGCAACACAGGAGGAGGCCATTTGGCCTGTTGTACATGCGCTGGCTCTTTGACAGAAATGGCCCTAATTGCCTGCTCTTTCCCAATAGCCCTACAGATATTTTCCCTTCAAGTATTTATCCAACTCTCTTTTGAAAGTTATTATCGTACCTGCTTCCACCACCTTTTCAGACAGTGCATTCCAGATTTTGACAACTCGTAATGTTTTCTCATGACACCCTCTGCCAATCATATTAAATCTGCATCACCTGGATACTGACTCTCGTGACAATGGAAACAGTGAATAAGAAGGAACTATTAAAAACCTATCTTATCATGACTTTGAACACCTCTATCAAATCCCCTCTTAACTTTCTCTGCTGCATGGAGAATAATCCCAGCTTCTCCATAAGTGTCTCATCCCTGATGCCATTCTAGGAAATTTCCTTTGCACCCTGTCCAAGGTTTTGGCATCCTAAAGTGTGGTGCCCAGAAAGGAATCAAATATGCTGGCTGAGGCATATAACCTCCTTGCTTTTGATTTTGATACCTCTACATTAGAGCCACGGATCCCATTTTTAAAACAGTTTGTCCTTCCACCTTCAAAGGTTTGTGCACGTGTACCCCCAGATCGTGCACCCCCTATAGGTATCACTTCACGTTGATTTCAGCCACGTGCCTGTCCATTTCACCAGCCTGTGTCGTCCTCATTGCTTACTACGTTTCTGAGCTTTGTGTCATCTGCAAACTTTGAAATTTTAGCCTGCACACCCGATTCCTGGTTATTGATAGAGATCAGGTAAAGGAATGGTTCCAATAACCAGCCCTGGGAACTGGTTCACTCGGATACCTCACTCCAGCCCAAAAAACAAACATTCACTATTAACTCTCTGCTTTCTGTCCCTTCGCCAATTTCATATCCACATTGCCACTGCCCCTTTAATCTCATGGACTTCAGTTTTACTAATCAGGTTATTGTTGTGGGGTCACGTAAAGGAGCACATTAAAGTTTCCCACCAATGTGGTAGAACCCAATTAAACATTGGTAGCCGGGTTTTATGTTAACAGCAGTGTCAGTGAAAAAACCAACTGCGCTGTCTTGTGTGACTATCAGTCCTTGAGGCTCTTTTAAAATTTAATTAGCATTTAAAATGTTGTAAATGTTCTACTATTTAAAAAAAATTGTGTTTATATTGTGTCTTTCTTCCTACATTGCCCAAGGTTGTAATGGACTATAATATGCTGTCACTTGTAAATATAGTGGCCATTTTACAGATAGGAAGATCCCACAAACACCGACAAGGTGCATGGCCAGTTATCCTTAGGGCAGGTTCCTTGGCCCAACTACCATTGGCTGTTTCATATCATTCCAAGAAACTGTCCCTGCAACACTTTTGAGGTCATCCTCTAGGTTACCTTTGCCAAGTTGCTTCACCTAATATATAAGCCTGATGGTGACCATGAAACTGTTGTTGATTGTCGTAAAAACCCATCTGGTTCACTAATGCCCTTTAGGGAAGGAAATCTGCCGTCCTTACCTGGTCCGGCCTACATGTGACTCCAGACCCACAGCAATGTGGTTGACTCTTAAATGCCCTCAGAACAAGGGATCGTCCATAGGGATGGGCAATAAATGCTGGCCTAGCCAGTGACACCCACCTCCCATAAACGAATAAAAAAAAATGTGGATTAAAATTGCCCATGATTATTGCATCTAGAATCGATTGCTGCTTATGAAAGAGTTCCAAACTTCTGTCACCATTTGTGTGTAGAAGTGTTTCCTAACTTCACTCCTGTAAGGTTTGGCTCTGATTTTCAGATTGTGCTCCCTAGTCCTAGATTCCCAAACCAGTGAAAATGGTTTCTCTCTACCTATCTGTTCCTCTTAATTTCTTGAAGACCACAATAAAATCACCCCTTAATCTTCTGAGTTACAGGAAATAAAATCATAGCTTCTGTAATCTCCCATCATAATTTAACCCTTTTGATTCCAGGTTTCATTCTCATCTACACTGTGCTCTCTCCAAGGTCCATATATTCTTCCTAAGGTGTGGTGCCCAGGACTGCTCACAGTAACTCCAGGTTTGGATAACCTACCAGGGCTTTGTATAGCTGCAGCAGGACTTTTACTCTCTTACACTATAAACCCCTGGATAGAAAGGCCAGCATTCCATTCACCTTTTTTGATTATTTTCTGTATCTGTTCATGATATTTTCATGATCTATGTACCTGGACCCCCACCACAGTCTCTCAGAACCTCCCTTGTTTCTAATTTCTTGCCATTAGAAAGACCCCTGTTCCATCCATTTTAGGTCTGAAGTGGATGATCTCACACTTGCCTACATTGAAATCCATTTGCTGGTTTCTCCCATTCACTTAATCTATCAATATCACTTGGTAATTTTATGCTTACAATGTTTATTTTTGCTCATTCATGGGATATGGGCCTCGCTGGCTGGGCCAGCATTTACTGCCCATTGCTAATTGCTCTTGAAGGCGGTGAGCTGCTGCCTTGAACCGCTGCAGTCCCTGTGGTGTAGGTACACCCACAGTGCTGTTAGGGAGGGAGTTCCAGGAATTTGACCCAGCGACGGTGAAGGAACAGCGATATTTTTCCAAATCAGGATGGCGTGTGGCTTGGAGGGGAACTTCCAGGTGGTGTTCCCATGTGCCTGCTGCCCTTGCCCTTCTAGATTGTAGCGTTCATGGGAAGGTGCTGTCTAAGGAGGCTTGGTGAGTTCCTGGTGAGCTGCCTATCTTTGTGTCATTAGCAAATTTGAATAGGTAGCTTTTATTCCGTTAACTAAATCGTTAATAAGTACAGTGAATAGTTGAGGCCCCCAACATAAATCCTTACGGATACCTCTAGCCACATCCTGCCAATTAGAGTACCATTAACATTTCTCTGTCTCCTACCACTCAGCCAATTTCTTCAATGCTTAATGCAAAACTGAAATTATCTTGACGTTAATTCTGCAGTCTAAAGATCCAATCTAGATTAGGAGAAACATGCTGACGTAATCAGGAATGAAGACCCATCTCTTGGAAGTTACAACGCTTCAGCACAAAATCAAGGCTGACCCTCCTAGTGCAGTACTGAGGGAGTGCTGCACTGTCAGAGGTGCTGTCCTTTGGGTGAGGTGTTAAACCAGTCCATGTTGTCTTATCCTCCATGTCAGAAGTAGTCCTAATCCCATATGCCCCATCCTGTTCCCCTATCTCTTTGTGCCCCTTTCCATTAACCATCTGAGAAACCTATTCTCAAAAGTTGCTCTCTGCTTCAGCCACTAATACTGGTCATGCATTCCGCAGTCTCGTGAACCACCCTCTGTCACACCACACTGCCCCCAATTAAGTTATTCCACAATTGATGACAGCATCTTTTTTTTAAATTTTTTTTCCAGGCAAGTACAGCTAGAAAAAGCCATGGAGCAGGAAGGGTTGGCTGATGAAGATGTAAGTCGTTTCTCAATGAGCTAATAGAATTATTGGCAAAGCTACTAATACCAGTTATTGTAACAGTACTGTGAATTTATCACTTGACGTTTAACTTGGCGACTCCCGTCTGCATCTCGAGAGGCTGGCTATTGTTTCATTCCCGAACCTTTTCATTAGAGCTGGAAGTTTAAAAACCGGGCCCTTCCTAGGACTGAGCAGAAATGGCAGGACCACAGAACAAGGGGAGAGGAGCGAGTATAGAATTAAAAATGACAACTTCTGTCTGAGGTGCTGATTGAATTGAGCAACAGTACTTTTTCAGAAGGTAGAAAGTGATGTTAAACCAGCAGATGCTGCACTGTTGGAGGTGCTGTCTCTCAGATGAGACATTAACTGTTCCCTCTGGACGTAAAAGATCCCATAGAAGAACAGGGGGAGTTCTCCCTGGTGTCCTGGCCAATATTTCCCCTCACATTGCATCACAAAAGCAGGTTTTCTGATCAATTGCCGCTGTGTATGGATGCTTGCTGTGCTGCTTTTTCTACATTACAACAGCGATTCAAAAAAAAAAGAGTACTCAATTGATTTTGGGAGGTCCTGAAATTGTGAAAGGTGCTTTAGAATTTCCCATAGCTTCTTTTCTTTTACAAGGCAAGGCTGTCAGTGCAATATCCAACCTCACTCACTGCAATACTGCAGGAATCGTGGTGGGAATTTTCAATTTCGATTTCTCTTCTCCCCAGATGTAGATTGTGGCTAGAAGGAGCATTTTGAGCTTGTGCAATGGGAGGGTGAAGAGTTGGTGGTTACAGGTCTGTTACTGGTGGTAGTTATAGTGGCAGCTGTTTGAAGTGATGAATGAAAGAGTTTTGCACGGTTAAAATCTCTCAGAATTAAAGCACATTGGCTTAAGCACGTTTGTTATAGAACGTTTGTTCTAGGACATTCCCAGTGACAGCACAGAGCTTTGGGTATTTTCAGAACTTCTGCAATCTTGGCCAATACGTACATCAAAATAAGTCTTAGCAGTTTTGAAATGAAACCAATGATAGTCGTGCCTGATGAATTAAATTTACCGTGACTATGGTGGTACCCGAAATGGAACTCCTGGAGAGAGGGGAGAAAAATAAGAGGCCAGGATAAGGAATCAAACAGAACCCAGTTATTATAAAAGCAAAAAACTGCGGATGCTGGAAATCCAAAACAAAAACAAAAGTACCTGGAAAAACTCAGCAGGTCTGACAGCATCTGCGGAGAGGGACACAGTTAACGTTTCGAGTCCGTATGACTCTTCAATAGAACTAAGGAAAAATAGAAAAGAGGTGAAATATAAGCTGGTTTAAGGAGGGGGGGGGGGGGGGGGGGGGGGGACAGGTAGAGCTGGATAGAGGGCCAGTGATAGGTGGAGATAACCAAAAGATGTCATAGACAAAAGGACAAAGAGGTGTTGAAGCTGGTGATATTATCTAAGGAATGTGATAATAAAGGTACACATAGCCCTAGTGGGGCTGGGCTGGGGGGAAGGGATCGAAATAGGCTAAAAGGCAAAGATAAAACAATGGATGGAAATACATTTAAAAATAATGGAAATAGGTGGGAAAAGAAAAAAGAAAAATCTATATAAATTATTGGAAAAAAAGGGGGGATCGGAAAGGGGGCGGGGATGGAAGAGAGAGTTCATGATCTAAAGTTGTTGAACTCAATATTCAGTCCGGAAGGCTGTAAAGTGCCTAGTCGGAAGATGAGGTGCTGTTCCTCCAGTTTGCGTTGAGCTTCACTGGAACAATGCAGCAGGCCAAGGACAGACATGTGGGCATGAGAGCAGGGTGGAGTGTTGAAATGGCAAGCGACAGGGAGGTCTGGGTAATGCTTGTTGAACACAATTATTGGTATTGCTGAAAAAAGACATTTTGTCAAAACTTTTCGTCTTGCACTCATCAGGACAATCGCAAGAATACCAATATCCGGGGAAGCACCAACTTTATACTGTATGAGAAGAGAGTGCTGATTGGTTGGCAAGTGGACTCTGATTGGTAGAGGCATTGCCATGGAGTCCACTTGCCAACCAATCAGCACCCTCTTCTCATACAGTATGAAGTTGTTGCTTCCCCAGACATTGGTATTCTTGCGATTGTCCTGATGAGTGAAGGCGAATAACTTTGACAAAATGTCTTTTTTCAGCAATACTCAAGTTCTGTGTTACCAAATAACTTTGTGCAATTATTGGTGCCGATTATTGAAGCTTTCAGCAGTGTTTGCGTGTGCTCTCAACCGGTAAATGTACAACAATACGAAAAGCCCATATTAATAATAACTACGTTTATTGTTGTGTTTGTACCAGAAACAAATGCGACGAACGCAACATGCTCAGAAAGAGACGGAATTCCTTCGCCTGAAGAGAACAAGGTTGGGCCTGGATGACTTTGAGTCTCTGAAGGTTATAGGAAGAGGTGCATTTGGGGAGGTTAGTCCAGTTTTTGTCGTTGGTTTATAAGCTTCCTGGAGGTGGTGTTACAAAACAAGTCGCTTGACATATTAAGTCAGCAATTTTAAGTGTATACAAATAAATCACCTGCTTTTGTTGTAGACCCACATCAGGAAGCAATACTGCACTGCTGGAGGCTCCTGATACTAGAATTTGTTTCATTACTTAGATTAACACAGCAACATACAAAGCCAATGCTGTATTAATGTTGGGCAGCACCTTCCAAACCCATGACTTCCACAACCTGGAAGGACAAAGGCAGCAGGTGCATGGGAACACCATTACTTGCAAGTTCATCTACAAGTCACATACCATCCCACTTGGGCATATTTGCCATTCCTTCATTGCCACAGGGCCAAAATTCTGGAACTCTTTCCCTAACAGCACGATGGGAGCACCTTCACCACACAGGCTGCAGCGATTCAAGAAGGTAGCTCACAGCCAATTTCTCAAGGGGAAAGTAGAGATGAGCAATAAATGTCAGCCTT
This sequence comes from Cetorhinus maximus, assembly GCF_964194155.1. Classification (NCBI taxonomy): domain Eukaryota; kingdom Metazoa; phylum Chordata; class Chondrichthyes; order Lamniformes; family Cetorhinidae; genus Cetorhinus; species Cetorhinus maximus. The sequence goes on along the minus strand of NC_135900.1, from coordinate 4,591,691 downwards.
CCCAGTAACATGCATATGCTGAGAATGAATTTTTATAAGAATGACCTCTTCAGATCCTCTTGAAGCTTCCAAGAATTACTTCCTTACTCCTCTGGTGACTTGCTTGCTGGCTGCTGATTGGCTAAACCCACTAAATTTTAAAAAAATTCTTTCATGGAATGTGGGCTTCGCTGGCTGGGCCAGCATTTAGTGCCCATCCCTAATTGCCCTTGAGAAGGTGGTGGTGAGCTGCCTTCTTGAACCGCTGCAGTCCATGTGGTGTAGGTACACCCACAGTGCTGTTAGGGAGGGAGTTCCAGGATTTTGACCTAGCGACAGTGAAGGAACGATGAAGTAGTCCCAAGTCGAGATGGTGAGTGGCTTGGAGGGGAACTTACAGGTGGTGGTGTTCCCATGTGTCTGCTGCTCTTGTCCTTCTAGAGGGTTTGGAAGGTACTGTAGAAGGAGCCTTGGTGAGTTGCTGCAGTGCATCTTGTAGATGGTGTACACTGCTGCTACTGTGTGTCTGTGATGGATTGAGTGAATGCTGAAGGTGTTGGATAGCTTGCCAATCAAGTAGCCCACTTTGTCCTGGATGGTGTCAAGCTTCTTGAGTGTTGTTGGAGTTGCACTCATCCAGGCAAGTGGAGAGCATTCCATCACACTCCTGACTTGTGCTTTGTAGATGGTGGACAGGCTTTGGGAGTGGAGAGGCAAGTTACTCGCTGCAGAATTCCTAGCCTCTGACCTGTTCTTGTACCACAGTATTTATGTGGCTAGTCCAGCTCAGTTTCTAGACAATGGTAGCCCCCAGATGTTGATAGTGGGGGATTCAGTGATTGATTGTCATGTGGAGATGGTTATATTCTCTCTTGTTGGTGATGGTCATTGAGGTGCAAATATTACTTGCCACTTGTCAGCCCAAGCCTGAATTTTGCCCAGGTTTTGCTGCATATGAGCACAAACTGCTTCAGTATCTGAGGAGTTGCGAATGGTGCTGAACATTGTGCAATCATCAGCAAACATCCCCACTTCTGACCTTATGATGGAAGGAAGGTCATTGAAGCACCTGAAGATGGTTAGGCCTAGGAACTCCTGTAGTGATTTCCTGGGACTGAGGTGATTGACCTCCAACAATCACAACCATCTTCCTTTGTGCTAGGTATGACTGCAACCAGTGGAGAGTTTTCCCCCTGATTCCCATTGACTCCAGTTTTGCTAGGGCTCCTTGATGTCACACTCTGTCAAATGCTGCCTTGATGCCAAGAGCAGACACTCTCACCTCACCTCGGGAGTTCAGCTCTTTTTCCCATGTTTGAACCAAGGCTGTAATGAGGTCAGGAGCTGAGTGGCCCTGGTGGAACCCAAACTGAGCAAAACCGACCAGGAAAGTCCCAGTTGGTACTGGGGCAGGAAGGTTGCTGAGGTAGCGAGGGTAAAAACAGCCAGGGTAATGAACTGCCCATTTAAGAAGTGATGGATTTACTGCCAAGTTTATAATAGTTCAAAGGGCTTTGAAAGTTAACCATTGGAGTCATAAGAAATAGGCCATTTGGCCCATCAAGGCTGCTTCGCCATTCAATAAGACCATGGCTGATCCAATTGTGGCCTTAACTCCACTTTCCTGCCTTGACTCCCTTCCAGGTCAAAAATCTGTCCAACTCAGCCTTGAATATATTCAATGACCCAGTCTCCACTGCTCTCTGAGAATTCCAAAGACAACAAGCTCTCTGAATGAAGAAATTCCTTCTCATCTTCATTTCAAATGGGAGACTCCTTATTTTTAAGCTGAGCCCCCTAGTTCTAGATTCTCCCAAGAGAGGAAACATCCTCCTCACCACCTACCCTGTCAAGCTGCCTCAGGATCTTATGTTTTAATAAGATCACCTCTCGCTCTCCTAAACTCCAGTGGGTACAGGCCCAACCTTCCCAACCTTTCCTCATAAGACAAACCCCTTCATCCCAGGAACCAGCCTAGTGAACATTCTCTGAACTGCTTCCAATGCCAGCAGGTCTCTCCCAAAGTAAGGAGACCAAAGCTGTATGCAGTACACCAGGTTCAGTCTCACCAATGCCCTGTACAGTTGTAGCAAGACTTCCCTATTTTTATACTCGATCCCCCTTGCAATAAAGGCCAACATTCCTTATCTTGCCTTCCTAATTACTTGCAGTACACGCATGCCAACGTTTTGTGTACCAGGACACCCAGACCCTTCTGTACCACAGCATTCTGTAGTCTCGCTCCATTTAAACAATATCCTGCTTTTCTATTCTTTCTGCCAAAGTGGCCAACTTCACATTTTCCCACATTGTACTCCATCTGCCAATTATTTTGCCCACTCACTTAACCTATCCATATCGCTTTGTAAACTTTTTGTATCCTCCTCACAACTTGCTTTCTTGTGGAAGCTATACTGGGCAAGGGCAACAGGTTTCCACCCCTGAACCCCATGAGGGAATTAGTTTGGGTTTTGTTGGCAATCTGACATCCTCCAGGTTCCAGCCCATAAATTGCCAGATTCTGCCGAACTCCATTTCACAACTTGCCCTCGTGGCATTGGAACACTTAATCTCCAAGTTGCTGGTCTAGCACCGCACCCACTGCGTTACCGTCCCCATAAACAGGAAGCCTTTAAAGAATTGTGCATTGCTCATAATGCTTTGGGAAAACTCCTTTTTTAGGTGCGTCTTGTACAGAAGAAGGACACTGGACACATCTACGCCATGAAGATCCTTCGAAAGGCAGATATGTTAGAAAAAGAGCAGGTAGGAAATTGCTAAATAATAACACTTACATCGCATGTTTTTAGTCAACCCTATACCCATAGTTTTAACCGCCCACGTCTGATAGGAATGGAGTGTGCATTCGGGTCAAAATAGGGGCAGAGTACTTACCTCCCCATTAAGGTCGCACTCCTGTGTATTGCAGATTGGACTCTTGGGTTTTGGCAGATGTGCCTCGTAAGATCATAAGGAATAGAAGCAGGAGGAGGCCATTCGGCCCCTCAAGTCTGCTCCACCATTCAATAAGATATACATTGCTGATCTTCTACCTCAGCTGCACCTTCCTGCCCTATCCCCAATCCCTTCAATTCTCTTAATGCAAAAAATTCTATCGACCTCTGTCTTGAATATACTCAACAAGTGAGCATTCACAGCCTCCTGGGGAAGAGAATTCCAAAGAATCTCAGCCCTGTCATGAAGAGATATTAATGTCTATAATGTTATTGGAAATTAATATTTAAAATAGAGTTCGGGTGGGGTCTGTGTGTGTCTTAATTGGATTAATGCTAGCTAGTCTGGGTGCTTTGATGTATAATAGTTTTGAGATGTTAATTAGGTAAATGTAAGGAGGGTAGAAGGTAAAGTGTAAATTTAATTTGTTTAAAAAAAAAACCATTCAAGACTGGGTGAAATCTTACACCTAGCTAGAAGACGCCAAGCTGTGTTTATTTGTTCAGCTTACAAATAAAATTGGCGGAATGGGAGGATGTTATTGTTAGAAGAGGTAAAGTTAAACGCCTAGTGATACAATGGAAAATTTACATTCAAAGAGGAAGACATGTGTAAAGGAGGAAGGAGATTATGTGTAAGGTAGAGGCATTTTAAGATCCAACAAATGTGAGAAGCCTCCAGCCTGTAAGCCCCAAGTCTGTCTGCAAGGACCCAGAGCTGAAAGAAACTCATTTTGATTGGGACTGTCCAGGGTGTGCTTTGCCAGGTGTCTGTTTTAAATCTGAGATTTACACTGTTGCCTTAACGGGGGGTGTAACTGAGAGTCAGATTAATTAGGGGATTTTTGTAGTTATAGTAGTAATTTTGTAGGCATTTGTATGTGTTTACAATATTTCTTGTATTACTAAATGTTTAATTTATTTTTTATAAAAAACCTCTCGAGGCTCGGTAGTCTTATTATTACTGAATTCAAAGCCTGCATCTTGAAACATACAAATTGCAAAAAGAAAAAGGGTTGTGACAGTTGTTTCAAGTTTCCCCCTGGGTCTTGAACAACTTAACCTTTACCGTTGGCTGTGTCATAATGACCCTTTGAATGAAGAAACTCTTCCTCATCTCATTCCTAAATGGCCAACTCCTTAACCTGAGACTGTGGCCCCATGTATTAGATTCCCCAGGGAAACATTTTCTCAGCATTTATCCTGTCAAGTCCCTTAAGAATTTTATATGTTTCAATGAGATCACCTCTCATTCTTTTAAACTCCAGGAAATATAGGCCTAGTGTACTCAATCTCCCCTCATAGGATAATCCCCTCATCCCTGGAACCTTCGCTGCACTCCCTCTTGGGGAAGTATGTCCTTCCTTGGGTAAGGAGACCAAAACTGCATAATGTACACCAGGTGTGGTCTCACCAAGGCCCAAGGTAAATCTCCATTGGCATTTTGACCCCTGGCTCTGAATAGGGGGCAGTGCAGAATGGGACAATTGAGAGGTATGTTTTGGCAGGCCGATCCAGAATAGAAATCGATTGGCGTTCAGTCCAGGAATATTAATGATGGTATTGTATCATGTGACTTCCGAGCGGTAGAAGGTAAACAAGATGTCAGACTTTCCCTGTCCTGTAATTCTGATGTTCCATGTTTAATACATTTTTTTTTCGATCTCAGGTGGCTCACATTCGGGCAGAGAGAGATATCCTTGTGGAAGCAGATGGTGCATGGGTGGTGAAGATGTTCTACAGTTTTCAGGACAAGAGAAACTTATATTTAATTATGGAATTTCTGCCGGGTGGTGAGTCACATCGGGCATCGGAACCCATTTTTATCTCGCTACTGCTCCTGTTACACAAGAAAAAGGAGGAGGTTTAGACCATATGGCCCATCGAGCCTGTTCTGCCATTCAGTACGATCGTGGCTGATCTTGGGCTTCAACTCTCTTTTCCCGCCAGCTCCCCGTATCCCTTAATTCCCTGAGAGACTAAAGATCTGTCTATCCCAGCCTTTAAATATATTCAGCGATGGAGCATCCACAGCCCTCTGAGGTAGAGAATTCCAAAGATTCACAAATAAAAACCGGAAATGCTGGAAAAACTCAGCAAGTCTGGCAGCACCTGTGGAGAGAGAAACGGAGTTAGCTTTTCAGTTCAGGAAGAAGTCATGCGGACTCAACGTTAACTCTGTTTCCCTCTCCACAGATCCTGCCAGACTTGCTGAGTTTTCCCAGCGTTTTCTGTTTTTATTTCAGATTTCCAGAATCCGCAGTATTTTGCTTTTTATTGCACAGATTCACAACCCTTTTGAGTAAAGTAATTTCTCCTCATCTCAGTCCTAAATGATCGGCCCCTTATCCTGAGACTGTGCCCCCATGTTTTAGATTCTCCGACCAGCGGAAACAATCTCTGTGTCCAACCTATCAAACCCCCTCAGAATTTTGTAGGTTTCAATGAGATCGCCTCTCATTCTTCTAAACTCCAGAGAGTATAGGCCCAATTTACTCAGCCTCTCATCAGAAGACAACCTCCTCATCCCAGGGACCAATTTAGTGAGCCTTCACTGTACCGGCTCCAATGCAAGTATATCCTTTCTTAAATGGGAAGACTGGAACTGCAAACAATACTACAGATGTGGGCTCACCAAAATCCTGTACAACTGCAACAAGACTTCTTTATTCTTGCACTCCAATCCCCTTGCAATAAAGGCCAACAGGCCATTTGTCTTCCTAATTGCTTGCTGCATCTGCACACTAACTTTGTGTTCCTGTACAAGTCATAGCACCCTCGCCTTTGAATCAGAAAGTTGTGGGTTCATGTCCCACTCCCGGAAACCAAAGAACTGTGAATGTACTCGAAAGAGTTACATGCAATCTGTTGATAACTCGAAAGAGTTACATATTGGAGGTGTCAGCTGTGGCTCAGTTCATAGCACCCTCGCCTTTGAATCAGAAGGTTGTGGGTTCATGTCCTACTCCCGGAAACCAAGAACTGTGAATGTGCTCGAAAGAGTTACAATCTGTGACTGTTGATAACTCGAAAGAGTTACAAGTCCCTTTGAACATCAACACTTACAAGTTTCGCACCTTTTTTTAAAAAAAAATTCTGCTTTTCCATTCTTATGGCCAAAGTTAATTAATTCACACTTCCCTACATTATATTCCATTTTGTTGCCCACTTGCCTAACCTGTCCATATCTCTTTGCAGCCTCTCTGTGTCCTCCCCACAGCTTACCTTTCCATCTCGGCTGGTATCATCAGCTAATTATGATACATTACTCTCTGTCTCTTCATCCTAGTCAGTAATATAGATTGTAAATAGCTGAGGCCCCAGCACTGATCCTTGCAGCACTCCACTATTCACTGCCTGCCAACTTGGAGAAAGCTTTGTTTATGCCCACTCTCTGCTTTCTCTCTGTTAACCAATCCTCTACCTATGCTAAAATACTATCCCCAACTCCATAAGCCCTTATCTTGCTAATTAACCTTCTATGTGGCATCCTATCAAATGCCTTTTGGAAATCCTGGCATACTACAATTATTGGTTCTCTTTTATTTACCCTGCTCGTTACACCCTCAAAAAACTCTAAATTTGTCAAACAGGATTTCCTTTTAGTAAAACCGTGTTGTCTTGTTTTAATCATACTGTGCTTTTCTAAGTGCATTGTTAAGACTTCCTTAATAATAGATTCCAGCATTTTCACAATAACTGATGTTAGGCTAAACCGGCCTGTAATTCACTGTTTTCTCACACCACTTTTCAAGAAAGGAGGGAGAAACATTTGTCAACTTCCAATCTAATGGGACCATTCCTGAATCTAAGGAATTTTGGAAAATCACAGCCAGCACATCCACTATTTCTGCAGCTATCTCTTTTAGAACTGTTTGGTGTAGATTTGTCAGATTTTAGTCCCTCAAGTTTCGCCAATACTTTCTCTCTGCTGATATAAATTTCCTTAGTCTCCTCACTCTTTAGCCCTTGGGTTACCACCCATTTTGGTCTGAAATTTCTCTTTTCCACTGTGAAGACAGACACACAATATTTGCCCAATGCCATTGCCACTTCTTCATTCCCCATGATATGTTCTCCTGTCTCTGCTTCTGAGGGACCAATGTTTAGCTACACTCTTCCTCCTTTATGTACTTATAAAAGCTCATACGACCTGTATATTCCTGGCTAGTTTACTCTCATTCTATCTTTTCCCTCTTTATCAACATTTTGGTGGCCCCCTGGCTGGTTTCTAAAACACACTCCCAATCCTCAGAATTGCTACTGTTTTTTTTTGCAACATTGTAAACCTCTTTGGATCTAAAACTATCCTTAGCTTCCTTAGTGAGCCGCGGATATATCTTTCTCATCGCGTTTTTGTTTTGTAATGGAGTGTATTTTTGTGGAACATTTTGAACTGTTTCTTTAAATGTTTCCTATTGTTCATTTTCCTCCTTACCTTTTAATCTATTTACCCAGTTAACCTTAGCCAGTTCACCCCTCATAGCTGTGTGATTGGTTTTGTTTAAGATTCTTGTTTGTGACTGGAATATGTCACTTTCAAACTTTATGTGGAATCGAATGGTATAATGATCGCTACATCTGGAACAACAGCAAACCGAAACTTCTGGAGGTTTCCACAGTCCGATTTTGTTCTTTTTTTCAAACGGACCTCGATTTAGGTGGCCAGTGTTCTAACCAGTAACTGGTGGAAGCCTAATCCAAATATTTAAATAGGGGTCATCGGGGCTGCAAGTGGTGTCCATGGCTGCTGTCAATGTTACTGCCGGATGAGGCATTAAACCGAGGCCCTGTATCCCCCCCCACCCCCAGCTCAGGCGGGACTGTTTCGAAGAAGAGCAGAGGCATCCTCTCGAGTGTCCCGGCCGATATTTATCTCTCAACCGACATCCCTTAAAATCAGCTAATCTGGTCCTTATCACATTGCTCCTTGTGGGATCTTGCTCTGCACAAATTGGCGGTCAGGTTCCAGATTTCCATGACTTTTTGTATGAGGGAGTGCATCCTGACATCAGCTCTGAGTTTTAATGTTAGACTGATAAGGGCAGATCCTACCCTTGATCTTAGCCAAAAGGCCAAGAAGGTGAACTCCCCACACCTGAAGAATATCAAATTTAACAAATCCTCTAATTATCTTAAATACCTCAGTTAGTTTAGCTCTTAATTGTTTATATTGGAGGGAACACAAGTCCGGTCTATGAAACCTGTCCTCATAATTTAACCTTTTCAGCTCTATCATTCTGGTGAACCCACTCTGCATTCCTGGCAAGGCAATATATCCATATTCTACCTGGATGCAGTGACTTGAGCGAGGGCATGATCTCAAAGTAAGAAGTTGTCCATTTAAGACAGAGATGAGGAGGAATTTCTTCTCTGAGGGTAGTCAACCTGTGGAATTCTTTACCACAGAGGGCTGTAGAGGCTGGGTCATTAAGTATATTCGAGGCTGAGATAGACAGATTTTTAATCAGTCAGGGAATCAAAGGTTATGGGATAAGGCAGGAAAGTGGAGTTGAGGATTATCATTGAATGGTGGAGCAGACGCGATGGGCCGAATGACCTACTTCTGCTCTTACGTTTTATAGACCTCAGTACTCCAAATGGGATCCAACTTTGAGTTATAGCAAAGCAAAATGCTGCGGACACTGGAGACCTGAAATAAAAACAGAAAATGCTGGAAACTCTCAGCGGGTCTGGCAGCATCTGAAAGAGAGAGAGAGAGAGAATTAATGTTTCGAGGTGATGACCTTTTATCAGAACAGATGGGGTTGCACTGTCAGAGCTGCTGTCTTTGAGTTGAGATATTGAACCGAAGCCTCGATTGCCCCCTCAGGCAGATGCCAAAAGATCATCTTGCCACGACTTCGAAGACAAGAAGAGGTGTTTGCTGATATTTATCCCTTAACCATCATTGAGCTTAAATGTCAGCCCTGTTTTCCCTCTCCAGAGATTTCTGCAGTTTCAGGATAACTCCAACCCCTTTGAATTCCAGCCTCCTTCAGATAAAGACTAACATCCTAGTTCCACGTATTATTCAATTAATTACTTTAAGCTGCCATGGTGGGATTTGAACTCTAATCTGGATGACAGTTTCAATCCCTGGATTGGTAGCTCAGTAGCCACAATGCTATCATTTCCCTTCAGGCCTCATTAGGGAAAAAACGTGATCTTTGGCCAGTTAATAATGAAACTTGCATGGGGGCTGCTACCACCTAAAATCTGTTAAATACCATCTCAATATTCGGGAGGTTTGAAGGGTCTGGGCGTAGAGTCAGAGTGGTGTGGCACAGAAAGAGGCCATTCAGCCCATTGTGCTAATGTTGTGAATCAAGAACATTTTACCCCCACCTCAGCAAAAATCTGCATGGGAGATGCAGGCCCCTTGACTGCAATGACCTTGAATGTGTCTGTTTTCTTCAGGTGATATGATGACCTTACTCATGAAGAAGGATACGCTGTCTGAGGAAGAGGCTCAGTTTTACATTGCAGAGACCGTGTTGGCCATTGACTGCATCCATCAACTGGGTTTCATTCACAGAGACATTAAACCAGATAACCTCCTATTAGATAGCAGGGTGAGTCGTCTCTCTCCCAAGGTGAAGACTGTTTTTAATGGACCACATTTTGCCCACTTGCCAATTCATAAAGCTAGGTTCCTGCACTGGCTTGATGGGCAGAATGGCCTCCTGTGTTGTAAAGATTCTATAATTAACTCTCAGCTCTTGCACCTGTGAATACTGAGCTCTGATTTGCATAGAATATCCAGCGGCAAAATAGGCCATTCAGCCCAACTGATCTATACTGGCACTTATGCTCCAGCGTGCCCCCTCCCAGCCCTACTTAATCTCACCCTATCAGCTGTGCTGCAGTATTCATCTGCATCATCTCATTCTATCCTTCTCTGTTGTGTTAAGACTCTGGAGGTGTGAGGAACATTGTCACAAGCAATGCTCTGGGACAAGGGAACAGACCCTCAAACAGAGGCCCACTGTCTCTGTCTGCGTCTCTCTCGCCCACTGTCTCTGCGTCTCTCTCGCCCGCTGTCTCTGTCTGCGTCTCTCTCGCCCGCTGTCTCTGTCTGCGTCTCTCTCGCCCGCTGCCTCTGTCTGCGTCTCTCTCGCCCGCTGTCTCTGTCTGCGTCTCTCTCGCCCGCTGCCTCTGTCTGCGTCTCTCTCGCCCGCTGTCTCTGTCTGCGTCTCTCTCGCCCGCTGTCTCTGTCTGCGTCTCTCTCGCCCGCTGTCTCTGTCTGCGTCTCTCTCGCCCGCTGTCTCTGTCTGCGTCTCTCTCGCCCGCTGTCTCTGTCTGCGTCTCTCTCGCCCGCTGTCTCTGTCTGCGTCTCTCTCGCCCGCTGTCTCTGTCTGCGTCTCTCTCGCCCGCTGTCTCTGTCTGCGTCTCTCTCGCCCGCTGTCTCTGTCTGCGTCTCTCTCGCCCGCTGTCTCTGTCTGCGTCTCTCTCGCCCGCTGTCTCTGTCTGCGTCTCTCTCGCCCGCTGTCTCTGTCTGCGTCTCTCTCGCCCGCTGTCTCTGTCTGCGCCTCTCTCGCCCGCTGTCTCTGTCTGCGCCTCTCTCGCCCGCTGTCTCTGTCTGCGCCTCTCTCGCCCGCTGTCTCTGTCTGCGCCTCTCTCGCCCGCTGTCTCTGTCTGCGTCTCTCTCGCCCGCTGTCTCTGTCTGCGCCTCTCTCGCCCGCTGTCTCTGTCTGCGCCTCTCTCGCCCGCTGTCTCTGTCTGCGCCTCTCTCGCCCGCTGTCTCTGTCTGCGCCTCTCTCGCCCGCTGTCTCTGTCTGCGCCTCTCTCGCCCGCTGTCCCTCTCGCCCGCTGTCTCTGTCTGCGTCTCTCTCGCCCGCTGTCTCTGTCTGCGTCTCTCTCGCCCGCTGTCTCTGTCTGCGTCTCTCTCGCCCGCTGTCTCTGTCTGCGTCTCTCTCGCCCGCTGTCTCTGTCTGCGTCTCTCTCGCCCGCTGTCTCTGTCTGCGTCTCTCTCGCCCGCTGTCTCTGTCTGCGTCTCTCTCGCCCGCTGTCTCTGTCTGCGTCTCTCTCGCCCGCTGTCTCTGTCTGCGTCTCTCTCGCCCGCTGTCTCTGTCTGCGTCTCTCTCGCCCGCTGCCTCTGTCTGCGTCTCTCTCGCCCGCTGCCTCTGTCTGCGTCTCTCTCGCCCGCTGTCTCTCTCGCCCGCCGTCCCTCTCGCCCGCCGTCCCTCTCGCCCGCCGTCCCTCTCGCCCGCCGTCCCTCTCGCCCGCCGTCCCTCTCGCCCGCCGTCCCTCTCGCCCGCCGTCCCTCTCGCCCGCCGTCCCTCTCGCCCGCCGTCCCTCTCGCCCGCCGTCCCTCTCGCCCGCCGTCCCTCTCGCCCGCCGTCTCTCTCGCCCGCCGTCTCTGTCTGCGCGTCTCTCTCGCCCGCCGTCTCTGTCTGCGCGTCTCTCTCGCCCGCCGTCTCTGTCTGCGCGTCTCTCTCGCCCGCCGTCCCTGTCTGCGCGTCTCTCTCGCCCGCCGTCCCTGTCTGCGCGTCTCTCTCGCCCGCCGTCCCTGTCTGCGCGTCTCTCTCGCCCGCCGTCCCTGTCTGCGCGTCTCTCTCGCCCGCTGTCTCTATTTGCCCCCTCAGTTCTCGATACCGTGTGACTAAGATATTTCAGGGGTTGCAGCCATTTCACGAGAATGTGACCAATCACAGGCAGTTTGTGCTTGAGGAATGAAGCGATTGGTGTTTGTGTTTGCAGAGCTCTGTCACATTGCTGATGTTTATCTTTTGACAGGGACACGTGAAACTGTCTGATTTTGGGCTGTGCACAGGGCTGAAGAAAGCTCACAGGACAGAGTTCTACCGAAATCTCACGTGCAACCCCCCCAGTAATTTCAGTAAGTTAATTTCGAGAGCAAAGTGATTGATTAGACTATTGGGGCTGCTCACCCCAGTGAATCAGCTGTTTAATTTTTCGATTAATGACATTACTTTCCTCATCAGCTTTTCAGAATATGAACTCTAAACGAAAAGCAGAAACATGGAAGAAGAATAGACGGCAACTGGTGAGATTTACTCTCTCACTGTGTTTTAATAATTTTAGTAGCGCTGAGCTATTGAACACTATATTCAGGCCTTATCTTTGTGTGGCATTTTTAATACTGTGTTAGTCCAGCCTCAATGGATTGCTCCCTCTTGTCTATGAGCTAGAAGGTTGAAGGTTTAAATCTCACACCCTGAAACTTGAGCACACAATCCAGGCTGACACTCCCAGTGCAGCGCTGAGGGAGTGCTGCACTGTCAGAGGTGCCATCTTTTGGATGAGACTAAATCAAGGCCTCTCCTGCCCCCAGGTGGACATCAGAAATCCCGCGGCCACAATTTTGAAGAGCACTGGGTGGTTCTCCCTGGTGTCCTGGTCAATATTTATCCCCTCAACTGATGTCGCCAGAACAGATTATCTGGTCATTATCTCAAGTGTTGTTTGTGGGATCTTTCTGTGTGCAAATCACCCGTCGCGTTTCCTACATAGCAACAGCGACCGCACTTCAAAAGTAGCTAATTGGCCGCAAGGCACTTTAGGGCATACTGAAGCTGTGAAAGGCACTAGAGAAATACAAGTCTTTGTTAGTTGCTGAAATGGTCGACAGTCAATCTAAGGGCAGTGAAGGGAGGACAATCAGAGAGAATTGCCCACTTCCCTGGTCTCCCGAAAACAAGCGATTTAAAAACAAAATGTTCAGAGTTTGCAGTCCCTGTGTTGTCACTGGTTGGTGTTTGGCCCCTGGGTGATGCTTTTATTTTTCATTCTGCTTTTTAGGCCTACTCCACTGTTGGCACCCCAGATTACATTGCCCCAGAAGTATTCATGCAGAATGGATACAACAAGCTCTGTGATTGGTGGTCTTTGGGGGTCATCATGTATGAAATGCTGATAGGTATGTCTAAGGACCGATCGAGAAGTTCTTCGGTGTAGATTGCTGTTGTCCAATCAAAATTACTGACTAGCCCACAGGCGTGGTGAAACATCAGCTTTAAAGTGCTAAACTTAGTGGGAAATGCCTCTGGTGAATGTACTTCATGTGTGTATGTTTATTTATTTATTCATTTATTTATTTAAGGAATTTCAGTAACCAAGAGAGTAAAGTACTCACGATAATATTAAAGCAAAACACTGCGGATGCTGGAAATCTGAAACAAAAACAGAAAATGCTAGAAAAACTCAGCAGGTCTGACAGCATCTGTGGAGAGAGAAACAGAGATAACGTTTTGAGTCCTTATGAAGAAGGGTCATATGGACTCAAAACGTTAACCCTGTTTCTCTCTCCAAAGTACTCACGGTGGTGGTAGAGCCAACCTTCTGCTCGGTGGTAGCGTTCCTACCACTCACCCTTAAGGTGGAGGCTACACAAACCCCACTCCAGACAGTCGCAGTGAGTGGGAAGTGAAACTCCGGCTCAGAATTCCCAGTTCACATCCAGTGGGATCCTTGTGTCCCATGAATCTGGGTGTTTGGCTGGCTCGCACCCTACCTACCCCCCAGCCATTTAACAGCCTTCAGGCCAGTAATTGGCTTGGGGTGGGCCTTCCGCTCCCACTGGGGGAGGAAAACCCCCCACCGCCCCCCTCTGCGAGCTGCCGGCCAATCAAATGACCAGCAGCTCTCTGGCCCCACCAAGAGAGGTGGTCACTGCTGGGACTGCAGTGAGTCCTAGAGGGAAGCAAGCTACAATGGAGCTGGACTTCAAGGTCAGTCCAGGGTCTCGCTGGGCCCAGGCTGGCAGACTGGGGCAAAGGGTGATGGGGGGCAAAGGGAGCTGAAAAGGGCAGTGGGGCAGGGGAATAGTTGGAGCGGGGTGAATTAACTTGGGGTGGGGGGGTTGGCTGCCAGTGGGCACAGGGGCCTTGCATGGGCACCACCTCACCATGTTTAGTTGGGTGGGATGGACACTGGCACCAGCATCCCCCCACAATCATAGGTAAAATCCTAGTGGAATTGGGACAAGGCCATTAATAGGCCACTTAAGGATCTCAATAAGCCCACGGGCGAGCAGGTAAAATTACAGCGAGGGTGGGCGAGTAGACACCGGGTGTTTTGTGGTTTGGGTAAATTGTGGCCCGTTGTGGACTGGGAAGGTTCCCCACTGCTTGGGAAAGATTTAGGCCCAATTCCATTCTGCTTCTTCAAAAACTCTTTTATTTACACTTTAGTACATTCTCAGCTCCTAGGCAAGTACATCTCCATCTTGTACTGACTTTTCCCCTCAGTCTCTTACACATGACTGCTGATGTCACTGTTACATCATGATGCATATCACTATCTCCTTACGATAACTATTGACTCGTTATCCTACACCAATGGTGCTGTTGGCATGGCGCCCAATTTAGCACATGGCACCTCTCCCAGGGCGGACTCCTGAGTGCCGGGGTAATTGTAGGGCTGGAGTAAGTAATGGACTGCGGACTCTACAATTCTCTAACTCTGGCCTTTTTTTTCACCTTCCACTCTCCTTCACCACCACTTTCTTGAACCAAGAAAGGAGGGAGTATCCTTTATGACAGTCTTTAAAATCTACCTCTTTGACCAAGCAGTTGGCCCTGTCCCCTAATATCTATGGCCTGGTGTCAGGCTTTGTTTAATGATGCTCCTTTATTATGTTAGAGGTGCGATATAAATTTTGTTATTAACTAAATTCATTGATTTATCGGCTGTTTATCAGAGGGTTCATGTTGCTTTAAGTCTTGACCAAGTACAAGTCCTTGACTTGTTTTCCGCAGGTTACCTTGAGTGATTTTATAATGCCTGACCCATGGGGCTCCTTTCGAGCAGCGACTGCATCAAAATCAACTTCCCCGACTCATATTAGTGTTGCTGGTGGGGGAAGATCCCACTGAGACCTACAGATCTTCCCAGCCATTGGCCCAAACAAACCTTTCCTTTGCTGCCATCTCTGGCGGTGAGAGACCAAGCATTGAGAATCAATGACACTATCGCAGCCCAAGGTCTGCCCAGAAAGTTGCACAACACACACTGAAAGGTCAGATATAGACGATCAGAAGCTGGGGCTCACTGGATAGCCTCTTGCTTTTGAGGTTCATGGGTTCAAGCCCCACTCCAGAGACTTGAGCACGATACTCCAGACTGACGCTCCAGTGCAGCGCTGAGTGAGTGCTGCGTTGTTGAGGTGCCACAGCCTGGATGAGGTGTTAAACCGACACCGCATCTAGTTTCTAAGATGGACTTAAAAGGATATTTCAAAGAAGAGCAGGAGAGTTCTCCCCAGTGTCCTGAGGCCAATATTTATCCCTCAACCAGCATGGCAAAAAAACAGCTTATCCGGTCGTTTATCACATTGCTGTTTGTGGGAGCTTGCTCTGTGCAAATTGGCTGCTGCTTTTCCTACATTACAACTGTGACCATGTTTCAAAGAGCACTTCCTTGGCTGTGAAGCAGTTTGGACATCTGAGGTCAGGAAAGGCACTGTAGAAATGCAAGTTATCTTTTCCTTGTGTAACGGTGTCGTGGCTAAGATCATTTGATTGCCGAACATTGTAGCAAAGCAATAGTGCAGCATAATATTAATGCGAGACATCTGATCTAATTTTCATGTGGTCTTTACGGAAGCCAGGCAAGCGAATGCAAATCAGCCGCGAGCTAATGAAATGCTGGAACAGGCTCGATGGGCTGAATGGTCTCCCTGTTCCTACATCATCTGTTCTGAATTTGAACTTTGCTTGCGATATATGGTTTTGAGGTGTGCTGTGTGATACCAGTCTGTGTGCATTCTTGTTCCAAAGTGCAATCCCTGTGCCAGTGAATGGGTTTCGAGTGGGTTTAAAATCTCACCCGAAGCCTTTAAGATCTGCTCTTAATTTTGTTTATAATATTTATGCGAAACCAATTGTCTATCCTGAGTTTATAATCTGCTTGCTTCTGAAGAAAGTGGTGTTGGATGTTGTGAATTTTTCAGGCTACCCTCCTTTCTGCTCTGAAACCCCTCAAGAGACTTATCGCAAGGTGATGAACTGGAAAGAAACATTAGTTTTCCCCCCAGAAGTGCCAATTTCGGAGCGATCAAAGAGCCTGATTCTAAGGTACTGGCATTTCTACTGGCTGACAAACTGGGAACAAGCTCAAACACTCGTATTTTATTATCAGAAGAATGGAAACATAGAAACATAGAAACTAGGAGCAGGAGTAGGCCATTCGGCCTTTCAAGCCTGCTCCGCCATTCATTATGATCATGGCTGATCATCCAACTCAATAGCCTGCTCCCGCTTTCTTCCCATATCCTTTGATCCCTTTTGCCCCAAGAGCTATATCTAACTCCTCCTTGAAAACATACAATGTTTTGGTCTCAACTACTTTCTGTGGTAACGAATTCCACAGGCTCACCACTCTCTAGGTAAAGAAATTTCTCCTCATCTCAGTCCTAAATGGTCTACCCCATATCCTCAGACTGTGACCCCTGGTTCTGGACCCCCCCACCATCGGGAACATCCTTCCTGCATCTACCCTGTCTAGTCCTGTTAGAATTTTATAGGTTTCTATGAGATCCCCCCTCATTCTTCTGAACTCCAGCGAATATAATCCTATCCTATAAAGGGGGAATTTAAGACCAACTTTCCTTAACAGAGGGTGCTTAGGGCATGGATTGCTTCACCACTATTCAGGCAAAGGCTGTAGCATCTTTGAGATTGCAGTTGGATAAATATTTGAAAAGGAGGAGTGTGAAAAGATACATTAAAGAGCTAGCACCAGTTCAGGATGTGATGGGCCGAATGGCCACTGCTCCTGCACAGTAACCTGTGTTGGAACATTCTTGACATGCTTATGTTACAATGTTTTCTCTTTAGCTCTTGGATAAACTCTAGTTTATTGACTTAAGGATTCTCTGTTTATTTGCAATATTTACAAGCTGTGGTTAAATCTCCCAAGTGATTTATTTTTGGTTCTTGGAGTGTGGACCACCCTGACAGGTCCGGACTGTCCTGAGGGTATTGACCAGGCTCAGGGTCGTTACTGACCCAGTTTGGTTTTTCATGGTCACTTTGCCCCAGCCCGCTGATTATTCGTTTTATTTAATTCAGTGAGATTTAAACTCACAAGCTTTTGGATTACATCTTTAGTACCAAAGCCACTAGGCTAATATAACTCTCATGCATTTTCATGTAACTATTTGTTTAATTTTTGGAAATTTTTAGTCTGTACGTTGTCCAAAGTCTATTGTTGTGAATCTTGCGTAGAATTTGGTCAACTAAGTTGAGGAGAGTCCAATCCCTTTGTTTTCCTGAGCCAGTTAAGTACAGACCATGGAAACCTGTCAGCCACATTTCAGTTGAAATAACTGTTCTCATTAAATCCCTTAAATCTGAAACTGCTCCCGGTAATAGATCTTGCTCTGGTTTAGAGATTATCCATCAATCAGGCAATCGCTAAAAATAGCCCTTTTCCATGGCTTAGTGGCTAGCACCTGGAGGCAGAGGGTTCTGGGTTCAAACCGTAGTCTTGAGCACAAAATCCAGGTTGATACTCAGTGCAGTACTAAGGGAGTGCTGCACTGTCGGAGGTCCCGTCTTTTGGCTGAGGTGGTAAACCAAGGCCCTGCCTGTCATCCTCAGGTGGACAAAACAAATTCTATCCCCATTATTAGAAGGAGAGCAGGCGAAGCCTTCCCCAGTATTCCTGGTCAATATTTATCCCTAAACCAACGTCACTAAAACACTTAAAACAGATTACCTGACCATTTGTGTTGTGGGAGCTTACTGTGTGAAAATTGGCTGCCTTGTTTCCTACATGCCTTAAGTGACTACACTTCAAAAAGTACTTCATTGATGGTAAAGAGGTTTGGGACATCCTGAGATTACGAAAGGTGCTATATAAATGGAAGTGTCTCTCGTGCACTCTTCCTCGCTCTCGCTGTCCTCTCTCCTTTTCACTCCCCCTCCCCCTCCCTGTCTCCCGTACCTTCCATCAGGCACTGGCTTCAAACACTAAAAAAGGAACATTTATAAAATACCAGCGTAAAGAGGATTGAGTTCCGCAGATTTCTGAAGGACAGTTGTTTGATTTATGTGGCACTTATAGATCTCATCTTGGCAAAGCTGCAATAATTCATTTGCAAGCCCCACTTTTTTTGCTTTAAAACTGAATTTATGTTATTGGGTTAATTCATTTCTGTAGGATATCTCTGAAGATCTGCTGCTTTATTTCAAGTTTCTCATTCACTGGGTGTTTCCTGCACCATTTTGAACTAAATTGACTTGATCTGATTTGCTTTGAGCTTGGCTGTGTGCAATCAATACCTTGATTCAAAGAATGGGAGGAAATGGGAAAAATAGAATTTAACTGAAGTTATGACCGAGCGAAATGATTCTCTCTGGTGCCGGGGAGGCCAAAACAAGGCGGGGAGGAACTTGAAATTCGAGTGGGGGCGATGTCGGGAAACATTTCTTCACACAGAGGGTAGTGGAAACTTGGAACTCTTCTCCCCCACCCCCCACCCCGTTCACTAAAAAGCTGTCGAGGGGTCTGGGGTCAATTAAAAATTTCAAAACGGAGATGGATAGATTTTTTGTTGAGTAAGGGTGTTGAAGGTTACAGGACCACGCTGGGTAAATAGAGTTAAGTTAGAGATTGGCCATAATTTGAGTGAATGGTGAAACATTGGGGGGGAGACGGTAACATAGTGGGAACATCACTGGACTAGTAACTCAGAGGCTCAAGCTAAGCTCTGGGGTCACGGGTAGTCCCAGCAATGGTGACCATGAAACCATCATCGATTTGCTGTAAAATCCCCATCTGGTTCACTAATGCTCTTTTAGTTGGAGGAAATCTGCCATCCTTACCTGTTCTACATGTGACTCCATGCCCACAGCAATGTGATTTGACTCTTAGCTGTCCTGTGAAATGGCCTAGCAAGCCACTCAGTTGAAGGGCAACAGCAATGGGCAACAAATGCTGGCCTTTGCCAGCGATGAAAGAATAAAAAAATTAAGTCTCATGGGCTGAATGGCCTCCAACTGTTCCTATGTCATTAAAAGAGGAAAACAAGCGATGGGAAATGGAGGAAAGGAAAGATGTAGAGTGATTGAAAAAGAGGCGGCTAATGAGGCAGTAGGTGCGCTGGTGTTAATTTTCCAAAATTTCCCTAGATTCTGGAAAGGTTCCATCAGACTGGAAAGTAGCAAATATAACCCCTCAAGTAGCAAATATAACCCCTCAAGTAGCAAATATAACCCCTCTTTCAAGAAGGGAAGGAGGCAGAAAACAGGAGACTATAGGCAAGTTTGCCTGATGTCTGGCGTGGGGAAGGTGTTAGAATTGACCATAAACAAGGTTATAGCTGGGCACTTAGAAAAACTCAAACCCAAGGTAATCAGGAAGAGTCAGCATGGTTCTTTGAAAGGGAAACATGTTTGAGCAATTTATAGGAGGTTTTTGAAGGAGCAGCTTGCACAGTGGATAAAGGAGAGCCTGTGGACATACTGTACTTGGATTTCCAGAAGGCATTTGATAAAGTGCCACATCAAAGGTTATTGTGGAAAATAAAAGCTCATGGTGTAGGGGATAACATATTGGCATGGATAAAAGATTAGCTAGCTGGCTGGCAGAGAGTATGCATAAATTAGTCTTTTTTCTGATTGGTAGGATGTGATGAGCAGAGTCCCACAGGGGTCTGTACTGGGGCCTCAACTTTCTACAATTTACATCAATGACTTGGATGAGGGGAGCGAAGGCATGGTAGCTAAATTTTCAGATGACACAAAAATAGGTAGGAAAGTATATTGTGAAGAGGACATAAGGAGGTTGCAGACAGATATAGGTAGGTTGAGCAAGTGGGTAAACTGCAAGGAATTTGGCAGATGGAATATAATGTGGGAAAGCGTGAAGTTGTTCACTTAAACAGGAAGAATAAAAAGACAGTGTTACTTAAACAGAACGACTGCAGAATTCTGAGGTGCAGAGGGATCTAGGTGTTCTTGTGTTTGTGTCACAAAGTTAGTATGCAGGTCAGCAAGTAATTAAGAAGGCTAATGGAATGCTGTCCTTTAAGAGAGGAATTGAACATAAAAGTAAGGATGTTATGCTTCAGTTATACAGGGCATTGGTGAGACCACACCTGGAATACTGTGTGCAGTTTTGGTCTCCTTATTTAAGGAAGGATGTAAATGGGTTGGAAGCAGTTCAGCAGAAGTTTGCTAGATTGATACCTGGAATGAGTGCGTTGTCTTATGAGGAAAGGTTGGACAGACTGGGCTTGTTTCCGCTGGAGTTTAGAAGAGTGAGGGGTAATTTGATTGAAGTATACGAGATCCTGAACGGCCTTGACAAGGTGGATGTGGAAAGGATGTTTCCTCTTGTGGGTGAGTCCGGAAAGGGGGCACTGTTTTAAAATTAAGGGTCACTCTTTTAGGACAGATGAGGAGAAATGTTTTCTCTTGTCACGACTCACTGTGGATCTTGCGCTGTAATATCAGCCCCCACTGTCCCTCGAGCCTCAACAAATGTGAAAAGTGCAACCAAACCACCAGATTGCCCCAATTCTACCGAACTGTTTAGTTTAGGTTAACAGAACAAGCACCAGGTTTGTAAACTTAATAAGAAAATAACTGTTTATTGAACAAATTGTCTTTAACTAGTGGTAAAAAAAAATATGAAATGCTAACTTCTAACTCTATAACTTAAGCTCTACCCCTTCTTAAACTCTTGTATACACACGACACAGATTTTAAGGGTGAGATAAAACAGTTCAGTAGCACCAATCTGGAGTACAGGATTAGATGGGTTGATTTTGATTGTCTTCCAAATTCCTTGCAGTTTGTTGTTGATGACATGAGGTGGTCTCCCAGCACTTTCAGTCTGTGGTTCACTGGTTGAAAAACGTGCTTTTCAATGTCTCTACTGGTGATTTTTTCCCCTTTTTCCTCTTGACAGGAGTTTTCAGAGAAAGCAGGTTACAGAGATGTGAGGAATAGCCAACTAGTTACTATGGCAGAATTACTGGAATCTTACAAACACAGGAGAGAGAGGTTTTAGGTCTCCCCTCTTTGTAGGCTAGGAGCTGTACTACCTGCACTGTTACCACACAAAACCCTGGTCACCTGGTCAGGAGCCAATTAAAATGCTATAATCAGGCAGTTGCCCTTAGTCCAGGGCTCCTTTTCGGTACCATCCTGTTCTTTTATGGCAAACTCTGTTGCAGAACAGCAACATTGTAGATATTCCTCATCCTGTTCCAGTGAACATGTCTTTCAATGCAGCCATGGCTGTTTTTAAAGCTACAGTCCAAGAAAAATAAAAATAGGCTCTTTACACTCTCTTGAGGGCTGTGCGACTTTGGAACTCTCTGCCTCAGAAGGCGGTTGAGACGGGGTCACTGAATATCTTTAAGCCGGAGGTAGATAGATTCCCTTGCCTAACAAGAATCTAAGGTTATCAGGGGTTGATGGGAATGTGGAATTTGAAACACAAACAGATCAGCCATGACCTTAATGAATGGTGGGGCAGGCCCGTGGGGGCCGAATGGCCTACTTCTGCTCCTTTTTCGTATGTTCATATGAAATATCCACATGCTCACAGTCATTGGATCCAAGAACTTTTGGATTGAAGTGATGTTGTTGTACTGATTCTTGTTGCTTTGTATCTTTTCAGATTTTGCTGTGCAGCAGATAATCGAATTGGAGCTAATGGCGTGGAAGAAATTAAAAGTCACCTGTTTTTTGAAGGAGTGGACTGGGAACACACCAGGTAAACTGAACAGGGGGTGAAATGGGGGTTTGGGTGGGAGCGCAGAAAGGGCGATTGCAAATTGGTGACCCAGCCAGCTTCTCTTCCTGCTGATCTATTTATGTTTTGAATTCCACATTCCCATCTACCCCTGGTCCTTGTTAGGCAAGGAAATCCATCTACTTCCGTCTTAAAGATATTCACTGACCCCGCCTCCACCAGCTTCTGAGGCAGAGAGTTCCAAAGTCACACAACCCGCTGGGAGAGAAAATTTCTCTTTATCTCTGTCCTAAAAGGGTGACCTCCTAATTTTAAAACAGTGCCCCCTCGTTCTGGACTCACCCCACAAGAGGAAACATCCTTTCCACGTCCACCTTGTCAAGACCGTCCAGGATCTTGTAAACTTCAATCAAATCACCCCTCACTCTTCTAAACTCCAGTGGAAACAAGCCCAGTCTGTCCAACCTTTACGCATAAGACAAACCCGCTCATTCCAGGTATCAATCTAGTAAACCTCCTCTGTACCACCTCCAATCCATTTACACCCTTAAATGTATCCTTTCTAGAATAGAACATTCAGTTCTAGGCACTACACATCTGGAAGGATATATTGGCCTTGGAGGGGGTTCCCAAGTACAAAGTTTGAGTACATATCCATTATTTCTAGTTTCTGTCTCCTACCTTGTAATCAATTCCCCCCCATGTCCCAAAAGGCTGCTTCCCATCCTTGAGCGATAGCTTTTCCCCTTTAAGGAGTGAGGCCAATGCCAGGTTTGAAGGACATGTCTTGTGTGCTCTGCCCAAAGGCAGGTCCTTGGCTCATTGTCTGCTTGGCAGTTTTTGTCAGTGGTGGTTTGCCATTGCTTTCCTCCTGTCAGGGGCAGGGCAAGCAGGCAGGACCATACTGTTAAAGGAATGAAGACAGTGTGAGGGCTTTCCATGGCTCAGTGCATTACCGAGGGAGTGCTACACTATTGGTGGTGCTGCCTTTCGAATGTGACTTTAATCTGAGGCTCCCATTTGCCCTCTTGAGTGAACATAAAAGACCCCCATGTCACCATTTCGAAGAAGAGGAGGGGTCCCTGGTGTCCTGGGGCCAATGTTAATCCCTCAACCAGCAGCTTATTATCACATTTCTGTATGTGGGATCTTGCTGTGTACCAATTGCCTGTCACATTTCCTACATTATAACAGTGACTGCACTTCAATAACTTAATTGGCTGTTAAGTGGGGATTGGGAAACCTCTGTATAAATGCAAGTTGCCTCTCTTTCTAGCAGTGATCTGCTACCTCAATCATTCCTTAGAAATGTTGTCCCTTCCAATGAATTACTGTGAAATGCAGTGACTATTTTCTAGTTTAGTGGTCTGGATTAAGGGAGAGATTGTGAGACAGAGTGGTACATCTTGTAGAGAGTATGACCCTTAATAGAGAGACTTACAAGAGTGCAAGAAATAGACCACACAGCCTGTCAAGCCTGCTCTGCCATTCAATGTGACCCTGACTGATCTCTGGCATCAACTCTGCTTTCCTGCCCATTCCCCATATCCCTTGATTCCCTGGGAGACCAAAAACCTGTCTATCTGAGCCTTAAATGTATTCAACAACTGAGCATCCACAACTCTCTGGGGTAGAGAATTCCAGAGATTCACAACCCTTTGAGAGAAGTAATTTCCCTCATCTCAGCCCCTTATCCTGAGACTGTGCCCCCCGTGTTTTAGATTCCCCGCCCAGTAGAAACAGTCTCTGTGCTGACTCTATCAAACCCCTTCAGAGTTTTGTAGGTTTCTATGAGATCACCTCTCATTTTCCTAAACCCCAGAGAATACAGGCCCAATTTACTCAGCCTCTCATTACAGGACGACCCCATCACCCCAGGGGCCAATTTAGTGAATCTTCGCTGTACTGTCTCTGATGCAAGACATTCGGGTTCAAGGTGTGGGATGGGTATTGAGAGGCAGGGGCAGCATTTAGCTGAGCCCATTGAGCGAGTTGCCTCAAATTGAGGTTTGAGAAACAGAGCTTTTCAAACTTGATGTCATAGCCTTGGATGGAGGAGCAGGGGAAGGGAGAGAGAGGCCTGTTGGAAATATTAAACTCATGATTTGAAAACGTAGATGTGGAGAAAATTCCTCCTGGTGGGGGAAGGCAATGAACAAGGAGACAGATGTAAATCTTAAAGTTTGAAGCTTGACTATCCGGCAGCAGGAGGCACTTTTTCACACAAAGGGGGAATGGAAATTTAGAACTTCCTCTCCCAAAAGGCTGTCGATGTGGGTGGTCAATTGGAATTTTTAAGAGTGAGATGAGTAGAATTTTGTTGGTTAGGGGTATCAGGGGATAAAGTGGTTGGGTTGAGACTCAGATTTGTCGTTATGAAGAGAACTGTTGTAATTGGAGAGAGGCTAAGACTGCACCTTCTGAGAGAGACGAGGACATCAGAAGCTGTTGAACAAGTTTATGAACATGACCAGAGGACAGGGCGGTGAGGGTGTGGTAATGAGTGTTCGAGAATAGTAGGTTTGGATATAATCAAGGGAAGGTGAATGGTGAAGATAAAGTTGGTGATGAGGATCTTCAAAAATATTGACATTAACAGGTGTCATGACAGGGCAGGTTTACAGGCTATGGGGAAAGAGCAGGGGAGTGGAACCAATTGAATAGCTTTTTCAAAAGAACTGGCACAGGCATGATGGGTGAATGGCCGCCTCCTGTGCTATTCTGTTCTACGCAGGGAAGCCTAGAACTCGACTAGCAACCCAGGGGTGTGAGCTCCCTATGGCACATTGATGAAGCTGGTCAGTTGTGAGCTGGCTACAGTAAGTGCCCATGAGGGCTGTTGTGGAAAAGCCATCTTGGGCCTTCAGAGAAGGGAAACTACCACCACTGCCTGACCTGGGCCTACCTGTGACCCCAGTCCCATGCTCTGTGCTTGATTTGTGGGGCATTTGGGGATGGCCAACAAACATTGCCTCACCAGCGTCAGTCATGTCCCAAGAACAAATTAAAATTGAGTATTAATTTTAAATGGCATTTGCGTGTCTGTACTTTCTGTGGCCTTTTCACTTTCTGATCAATCATTTCTCAATGCTATCAGCTGGTGATTTTTGCTTTGGCAGTTTTGAGTTGCTTCCCGTTTGTGTGTGTGTGTGTGTGTGTGTGTGTGTGGCTCCTAAAACTGGCGGGTGAATTGTAATGTGCCCACGATGGCAGACTGAAGGTGAATGATAGTTTTGGGTTAGGCTGCTGTACAGGGTGTTTGTTGAGATTAGTCCGTAAATCTGTTCAGTAATTGGGTCAATTCTGTCCAACAGGTTTTTGTTTGTGCTTTTCTCTGTGTTATTGAAATAGTTGAGTCACTGGAATACCCTGAGGTAATCTTGTCTCTTTCTGATCAAGGCCAGGTTGTGTTTTGACTGTTGAGTTCCTAGGAAGCAAGTGGGCAATTTGCTTTTCTGTATGTAGCAGACCTCACAACACTCAAATCCACATTAGGACTGTTTACTGTATTAAAGACATTATAAAAGTGCAGGTTGCTGCGAAATTTTAAGATTCTTATCCTTGTGTTCAAACCCCTCCGTGGCCACATCCCTCCCTATCTCTATAACCTCCTCCAGCCCCACAACCCTCCCGAGATCTCTGCACTCCTCCAATGCTGGCCGCTCGATCATCCCCGGTTTTAATCGCTCCACCGTTGGTGACTGTGCCTCCAGCTGGCTCTGGAATTCCCTCCCTAAACCCCTCTATCTCCTTTTTCCAATACCCTCTTTAAAACCTACCTCACTGACCAAGTTTTTGCGTCACCTGTCCTAATATTTCCTCCTGTGCTTCGGTGTTAAAATTTCGTTTGTTCATCGCTCCTGTGAAGCGCCTTGGGGACATTTTTTATTACATTAAGGGCGCTATATAAATGCAAGTTGTTTTTTTTGTTGTTGCAAGTTTTTCAAAGGAGCAGCAAGTTACTGATTGATGAGACCTTTACAATTTGCTGTGACAGGGAGAGGCCAGCAGCCATTCCAATCGAAATAAGAAGTATAGATGACACTTCTAATTTTGATGAGTTTCCTGAATCAGACATCTTGCAGCCAGGTATGAAGGAATTACACTCGTTGCACGTTAACCCCTTAACCCCTTTAGTGCTCCGGGCGGGCATTTGAAGGATGCGATAGCAAGATGTGTTACATATGCTAAGGAGCCCGATGACTGAATTCTTGAGGCTTGTACTAGGGATGTCGAGAGACCAAATTGTACAATGTTATTTTTTTTAAAAAAGGGAAATTGTTTACCCAATGAAAAGCCCGTTTTATATTGTCGTATTGGTGCTGCAGGTATACACAGCCACAGAGGGTGAGAATTTAAATCGTTCGAAACCCATTCGCTTAGACACAGTTAAAACCGGGCCCAGAGTCAAACTCCGATGTCGTGGTTAAATACCCAATTTTAACTGAGCATTTGGGAGTTCTGGTCTTACTGAAACAAATGCTTGTTGCCACTGCCCATAGAGAGCCAGGAACCCGGGCCTATTCCTTAGTCCAATATAAAAGGGGCCAGACGAGACTGGGTTCAAACCGAGGACTGTCCCGCGCGGTCAGGTGGATGTAAAAATTCCCATGACGTATCCAAAGGAGAGCAGTTTGAGTTCTCTCTTGTGTCCTGACCAATATTTATCCATTAACCAACTTTCCAAATGGGCCATGCTGCTGTGTGTATATAAGTAATAAAAACACTGACCTTGCTTCTTCAAGCGAAGGCTGGCCGAAATTTGGAACTCTCTCTCTCAATTTGATTCCAGATCAATTATTAATATTAAATCAGAGATTGATAGATTTTAATTAACCATAGATATCAGGGGATATGGGGCAAAGGCAGGTTGTGTGGAGTTAGGTGACAGATCAGCCATGGCCATATTGAATGGCGGTAGAACAAGCTCACAGGGCCGTCAACCTCCTCCCATTCTACGTTCATTGGCTGTGCAGCATTTTGGGACACCCTGAGGATGTGAGAGGTTCTATATCAATGCAAGTTTATTCGTCTTGTTATTTCTAACTTTGTTACACCTTCCATTGGCCACACGAAAAATTGCAGGGAAATGGTGGGGAGTGGGACTAGCGGAGAAGCTCTCTGAGAGGGCTGACACAGACCCGATGGGCTGAATGGCCTCTTTCTGTGCTGTAACCATTCTACGAAGTGTTGGCGGGAAGTCTTTCATTGTGGTCAAACATGTACCTTTTTTTGCTCCTTTTAACATCAGCACCCAACCTGACTGAATCGGATTATAAATCTAAAGACTGGGTCTTTATCAACTATACCTACAAGAGGTTTGAAGGCCTGACTGCTCGAGGAACCATCCCATCCTACATGAAGGTGGGAAAGTTATGAACATGAAGTGAAACTGCCAGACAGTTACAGTGACCTGTGTTTTTCAAGCATGAAGACTCCCTGCTTCACATCCAGAATCTCCGGGTTTACAGAATATCTGCTGGATTAGGATCTCCTGCACCTAAATTTATTTTTATTTAAACCTGTTAGCAGAGCACAAATGCCACGTACTTACTTGGATTCTCCCCATCAATGATGGGGTTAAAAACCAGCACCCACTGTTTTTGTTTGTGTACTGGACGTGTTAATTTAAGGTATATGTCTGTGTGTGTGTGTGGGTGTGGGGATTCATCGCTCCGGACTGTTACCAGAGCTTGGGGTTTGTCCAGTTATGCTGCATGGATGAGTTGACGTGAATGGGTTGCTTGTGGTGAGTCAGTTCTGAACTGAGAGTTTATGAAACCAAGTGGTCCATGGCATCATTCAGGCACATTGAGATTGTGACCATATTAAGCTGGCTCGTCTGGGAATGAGCTGTAAGGAATAAACTGTAAACACGACCCCCCCCCCGCCCCCCACTCCCCCCATTATTAAAATTCACCCTCAGTCACGGCTCTTGCCCCTGAATCTGATGGTCATGGTCATGGCTCCTGCCCCACTCCGGGGACTTGAACACAAAATCCGTGTTGACGCTCCCAGTGCAGCTCAGGGAGTGCTGCACTGTCAGAGGTGTCGCCTTTTGGATAAGGTGTTGAAACAGAGTCCCAGGCCTGCCCTCTCCGGCAGGCATGAAATATCCCATGGCGCTATTTTAAGGAAGAGCAGTGATGCTATCCCAAGGGCCCTAGGGCCAATATTTATCTCTCGATCAACTTCACTAAAAACATTGCTGAATGTGGGAGCTTGCTGTACACACATTGGTTGGCTTGTTTTCTACATTACAACAGTGACCACAGTTAAATAAGCACTTGATCGGCTGCCAAGAGCTTTCAGACATCCTGAGATATTGGAAGTTGCTATAGAGATGCAAGTCTGCTTGGCCCCTTCCTCCCCCACCCGTCAGCTGAGGTCTGTCCCTGTAATGTTGAATTTAGTAGAGTCCCTCTTCTCCATCTCTCTCCGAATGGTGAGCAGAAAGTTCAAGTTAGCTCAACACTAAACTTTCCCACTGCCATGTTTGTGTAATCACGTTTGGGAAGCTGGGCTTGGGATTTTCACAATCCGAACTCCTTGTGTAAGAAATCAGTGAAGTGAAATTTCGAAACAAATCATCACGGAATGTGAGATGCACAAAGATTCCTGGTTTTCTTGCTGAGAAATGCTGTGTATGTTTTTTTTTGCCTGTAGGAGTCTTGCTGCCAGGGCCATTAGATTCAGCAGCTGGTGTTATTGTATAGGACATTGTGCCATGTTCTTGTGTAGCAGACTTCCTTCTCTTATTTTTTTTAAAAACCAAAGATCCTGATGTTTGATATGAAGTTTCGTTTCCAAGGATGACTTATTCCTGGAATCCTACGGATCAATTTTAGGAGCATTCTTTACTGAAATGTTGTACATTTCTTTTTTAAAAACGATGAATAAAACAGTTTTGTTAAATGTTTGTTTTTTTAAAATTATTTTGATCGATGTGATCAAGTACAGCCCTCTCTCTTTCTCTCTCTCTCTGTGCCACCTCTTCACCTCCCTCTCTGTTTTTTTCTCTCTCTTCTTTCTCGCTCTCCCTTCCCTCTCTCTCTCTCTCTCTCTCTCTCCCTTCCCTCTCCTGCTCTCACACAGAATTACAGAATTGTTAAAAACAAAAAAAACTGCGGACGCTGGAAATCCAAAACAAAAAATAAAAAATACCTGGAAAAACTCAGCAGGTCTGGCAGCATCGGCGGAGAGGAACACAGTTAACGTTTCGCGTCCTCATGACCCTTCAACAGAACTAAGTAAAAATAGGAGAGGGGTGAAATATAAGCTGGTTTACGGGGGAGGGGGGGTTGTTGGGACAAGCAAGCAGTGATAGGTGGAGATAACCAAAAGATGTTACAGACAAAGGATCAAAGAGGTGTTGAAGGTGGTGATATTATCTAAGGAATGTGCTAATTAAGAATGGATAGCAGGGCAAGCAAGGTACAGATAGCTCTAGTGGGGGTGGGGTGAAATAAGACTAAAAGGGCATAAAAGGTATAGATAAATGATCGGTGGAATACATTAAAAATAATGGAAATAGGTGGGAAAAGAAAAATCTATATAAATTATTGGAAAAAACAAGGAGGAGGGGGAAGAAATGGAAAGGAGGTGGGGATGGAGGAGGGAGTTCAAGATCTAAAATTGTTGAACTCAATATTCAGTCTGGAAGGCTGTAAAGTGCCTAGTCGGAAGATGAGGTGCTGTTCCTCCAGTTTGCGTTGAGCTTCACTGGAACAATGCAGCAAGCCAAGGACAGACATGTGGGCATGAGAGCAGGGTGGTGTGTTGAAATAGCAAGGGGCAGGGAGGTCTGGGTCATTCTTGCGGACAGACCGAAGGTGTTCTGCAAAGCGGTCACCCATTCTGCGTTTGGTCTCTCCAGTGTAGAGGAAACCACATTGGGAGCAACGAATGCAGTAGACTAAGTTGAAGGAAATGCAAGTGAAATGCTGCTTCACTTGAAAGGAGTGTTTGGTGCCCTTGGACGGTGAGGAGACAGGAAGTGAAGGGGCAGGTGTTGCATATCTTGCGTTCGCATGGGGAGGTGCTGTAGGAGGGGGTTGAGGAGTAGGGGGTGATGGAGGAGTGGACCAGGGTGTCACGGAGGGAACAATCCCTACAGAATGCCGCCGGGGGGGGGTGAAGGGAAGATGTGTTTGGTGGTGGCAACATGCTGGAGTTGGAAATAGCGGAGGACGATCCTTCGAATGCGGAGGCTGGTGGGGTGATAAGTGAGGACAAGGGGGACCCTATCATGTTTCTGGGAGGGAGAGGAAGGTGTGAGGGCGGATGCGTGGGAGATGGGCCGGACACGGTTGAGGGCCCTGTCAACCACCGTGGGTGGAAAACCTCAGTTAAGGAAGAAGGAAGACATGTCAGAGGAACTGTTTTTGAAGGTAGTGTCATCAGAACAGATGCGACGGAGGCGAAGGAACTGAGAGAATGGGATGGAGTCCTTACAGGAAGCAGGGTGTGAGGAGCTGTAGTCGAGGTAGCTGTGGGAGTCGGTAGGCTTGTAATGGATATCGGTGGACAGTCTATCACCAGAAATTGAGACAGAGAGGTCAAGGAAGGGAAGGGAAGTGTCAGAGATGGACCATGTGAAAATGATGGAGGGGTGGAGATTGGAAGCAAAATTAATAAATTTTTCCAGGTCCTGACGAGAGCATGAAGCAGCACCGAAGTAATCATCGATGTACTGGAGAAAGAGTTGTGGGAGGGGGCCGGAGTAGGACTGGAACAAGGAATGTTCCACATACCCCATAAAGAGACAGGCATAACTGGGGCCCATGCGGGTACCCATAGCCACACCTTTTATTTGGAGGAAGTGAGAGGAGTTGAGGGAGAAATTGTTCAGTGTGAGAACAAGTTCAGCCAGACGGAGGAGAGTAGTGGTGGATGGGGATTGTTCGGGCCTCTGTTCGAGGAAGAAGCTGAGAGCCCTCAGACCATCCCGGTGGGGGATGGAGGTGTAGAGGGATTGGACGTCCATGGTGAAGAGGAAGCGGTTGGGGCCAGGGAACTGGAAATTGTTGATGTGACGTAAGGTGTCAGAGGAATCACGGATGTAGGTGGAAAGGGACTGGACAAGGGGAGAGAGAAGGGAGTCAAGATAGCGAGAAATAAGTTCCGTGGGGCAGGAACAGGCTGACACGATCGGTCTGCCAGGACAGTTCTGTTTGTGGATTTTGGGTAGGAGGTAGAAGCGGGCCGTCCGAGGTTGGGCGACTATCAGGTTGGAAGCTGTGGAAGGAAGATCTCCAGAGGAGATGAGGTCAGTGACAGTCCTGGAAACAATGGCTTGATGTTCAGTGGTGGGGTCATGGTCCAGGGGGAGGTAGGAGGAAGTGTCTGCGAGTTGACGCTCAGCCTCTGCGAGGTAGAGGTCAGTGCGCCAGACAACAACAGCACCACCCTTGTCAGCGGGTTTGATGACAATATCAGGGTTGGACCTGAGAGAACGGAGTGCAGCAAGTTCAGAGAGAGACAGGTTAGAGTGGGTGAGAGGAGCAGAGAAATTGAGACGACTAATGTCACACCGACAGTTCTCAATGAAAAGATCAAGAGAAGGTAAGAATCCAGAGGGAGGGGTCCAGGTGGAGGGAGAATATTGGAGGTGGGTAAAAGGATCCGTTGAACCTTTATTATTTTTTGTACAGAATTGTTAAGGTGCAGAAGGAGGCCATTTGGCCCATCGTGTCTGCACTGGCTCTCTGAGCATTGTAACTTGGTGCCACTCTCCTGCCTTTTCCCCGTAACCCTGCACCTTGTTTCTATATAAATAATCATCTATCGCCCTCTTGAATGCCTCAGTTGAACCTGCCTCCAGCGCACTCCCAGGCCGGGCGTTCCCCACTCAAACCAGTCGCTGTGTGAAAAAGGTTTTTCTCACATCACATTTACTTCTTTTGCAAATCACTTTAAATCTGTGCCCTCTCGTTCCCTGGATGAGTTTCTCCCTGTTTACTCTACCGAGCCCCCTCATGAATTTGAACACCTCAATCAAATCTCCTCTTCACCTTCTCTCCAGAAGAACAGTCCCAAACTCTCCAAACTCTCTTCATAACCCGGGAACCACTCCCGCAAACCTCCCCCACACCTTCCCCAATGTGTTCACATCCTTCCTATAATGTGCACCCCAGAACTGTACACTCTTTTATTTATTTATTTTTATTTTTAAAAATTTATTATATAAATTATACAAAAATAAAAAATAGTCAAAATAAAAATTTCAGCTGAGGCTGAACGAGTGCCTTATAGTGCGAGAACAGCGCCCCTAATTGGAGAATGCCCAAATTGCAGCCAGTCTTCCCGGGAGGTGGTTTCTTTCCTTTTAAGGCAATATGCAAATATTAACATAAGGCACTAATATCAGCTGCCTTTTCTCCATCGGAAGGGATAGTTAAGCACGTTCTACAATAGATGAGGAAAAACTGAGCTGTCTTATGGAAAAATATTATGAACAGGGTGACGTTATGATTTTTTAAAATAAGTGCCTGTGACTATGAGGGGTAGTGCTTGGTGTCGGCTGGCAGCGTCTGAGAGTTTTCAAGCATACTTACCTGGCAGGGGAGAGACCTTGATCAAGAAGGAGGTTCTCCCAGGACGAGGCTAGCCCATTGCACTTCGGGTGTGCTGACGCCTGCGATGTCCCCAAATGCGGGATACTCGACTGCAAAATTTGTGGTAGTGGGGGACTGCGTTCGCGCTCTCCCCTGATTTACAATCCAAAAATAGATTTTAATTTCATTCCTCAGTAAGGTTTTCTATTAAACCTTATCCAATACCAGCAACATAGTCCACAAAATACTCATTCCAAATCTAGACTCTTTTGTTTTTCCTCCTGCAACTATCCAGCCCCCATTCTTTCCCTCCCCGCACATTGTTCATTATTAACAACAGGCGATTATTCCATCTCTGCATCATTTTATTGCTGCCATTTGTTTTACGGCCGACAAATTCCACGAGACATTTTTAACCCCGCATTTGCCCACTCCCAATATTCTCTCTCAAACCCCCCCATATAATACCCAACCCACCATCAAAACAGTCCCTGCCACTCCTTCCAGCACCACCCTCCACACCTCCCAACCCACCCCGTATCTCTCTGGACTTCTGTATAATATCATCAGTCAGCTATTCATTCATTCATTTACATTCAGCATTTAAAACATGTAGCAGCGAACCCTCACTATTTCAAACATGTACAAGCACCCTGTCCCCATGTTCATTCCAATTACCCCCCCTCTGAAATCAACAGCAGCCTCCCACCCCCTCTGTATAATCTCCCCCTTCAACAGCCCCCTCTGTGATTCCTACTTTCTCAAACTCCTGCACCCCCTCTCCCCATGTGTAAAGTCTTTCCCTGCCCCTTCTGCAGCTCACTTCCCCTGCTGTGGGTTTATCTCATAAACAGGCTTCCCATTCAATCGCCATTATTTCTTCAAGACTTCAATAGCGCAAAGCGAAGAAATAAACAGAGAAAGAAAAGCTGGAGAGAGACAGAAAGAAATCTAAACCCAGAACCTCTGTAAAATGAATAGAAAATGACCAACGGGAATCCCGTTTCACGGTCAGGATGATCGCACGCGCATTATCCCTGAATTATAACACGACTTTAGACAGCTTCACATTAGGACTTATCACTTTCACTTGTGGGGCTCCCGTTCCTCACACACCGGAGGATAACATGTCTGTTTTAGATTGCAAGGCCGGGCTACTTTAACCCCAGGATTATCTTTTTGAAACTCAAGGACCGCAGCCCAACAGGAACTGGTCAACTGAAAACCAGGGTCCCGAACAGGCGACGGAATCTCGGGATAAGAAACAGACACAAACTCAGGTGGGCCCATGGGGCGCAGCCTTGGGGAAGGTCTCCGTCCCCTCCGGAGGAAGCTCCTGATGAGGAAGAGTCCTTGTCCCAGTCTGGATCTTCACACTGCAGCTTTCAAGGACCACAGAGTTATAAATGTCCGGAGCTGACCCACATTAAATCCAACTGGGAAATGTTTTTGTTGCTAACACTGGCAGGAAAATTGGGCTTTCCAGCACTTCACATCAAATCACTTTAATGAGCACAAAAATCAATCACTTTCCTCGCAAAACGACATACCCTGGGGAGCAATGGAATAGTCAGTTGGTCTCAAACCTCAGAGAAGCGTTTCCAACCCTTCAGGATTGGCCTGGGGCCTCCAGGAATTGGAGATTAATTTCTAGGACAATGGGGGAGATAGTGGCATGGTGGTATTGTCGTTGGGCTAGTAATCCAGACACAGGTTCAGATCCCACCGTGGCAGCCATTGGAATTTAAATTCAATTAATAAAACCTGGAATTATAAAGCTAGCTGTAATAAGTCCATCTGGTTCACAAATGCCCTTTAATGAAGGAAATCTGCTGTCCTTACCTGGTCTGGCCCACATGTGACTCCAGACCCACTTTTAACCGCCCTCTGAAGTGGTGTGGTAAGCCATTCTGTTCAAGGGCAACTAGAGATGGGCAACAAATGCTGGCCTTGCCAGTGATGCCCACATCCCATGAAAGAATATATCATTCATCCATTCTGGCAATGAAGAGTCTCTTTGTTTCCAAATTGGCTGTAGGATGGCGGGTGATGGACATGTTGGGTGGCCAATGGCAGGGTGGGGTGATTCATGGCAGGAGATCTTGTGACAAGACCTCCAGGAACACGCCCAACCAGAGTTGGTGACCCCGCGCCCAGGAATTATGCATGTGGAATTCACTGGCTCCATCATTGTGCTTTTCCAACCTTTCTCTTTCTGCAGAAACATCATTGACGTTATTAAAGAGTTAACCCAGAAACCCCTGTGATCCATAATTATTATCAAATTATCTTGGAATACACGAGAAAGTTGCAATTATCTCTTGGCACCAGCAGGGGCCGATGATAGCCTAGTTTTGGGATGGTGATGAGTTGCATTGAGGGAGATTATAAACTTACTGCCTGAGTATAAAACCAAACTTTCAGGTGATCTGCAGTTGTAAAAATTACAGAAAACTGTTTCTATTAATAGAATTCCCAGCACTGAAACAGGCCATTCGGCCCAAGTGGTCTGTGCTGGTGTTTATGTTCCACATGAATCTCTTCCCACCATCTCTTCATCTCACTGTCTCAGCACAGCTTTCTATTACTTAACCCTCGTGTGTTTACCTATCTTCCCCATTAAATACGCCTCTACTATTCGTCTTAACCACTCCCTGTGGTAGCGAGTTCCACATTCTCCCCATTCTCAGGATAAAGAGGTTTCTCCTGAATTCCCTATTGGATTTATTACGGGCTTTTGTACGTGAGCACGATAGCATAGTGGTAGGATTACTGGACTAGTAACCCAGTGGCCTAGGCTAATGCTCCAGTAACAAGAATTCAAACCCCATCACAGCGGCTGAGGAGTTTAAACTCAGTTTATGAATAAAATGCTCATTTTGTTAATCACAATCATGAAACTGTGGGATTGTCATTTAAAACCCATCTGCTTGACACCTGATGTCCTACAGAAGGAAAAAGCACTGTGGCTATACCTACACTAGATAGACTGCAGCAGTTCAAGAAGGTGGCTCACCCCCACCTTCTCAATTAGGGATGGATAAAAAATGTTGACCTGGCCAGTGATGTTCACATCCCAGGGATGAATATAGAATATATCCCCTTTTGCTTTCTCCATTCCCTGCCTCCACTGTTCATTTCTTGTGGATCTAGTTCTGATGAAAGGTCATCAGCCTGAATCATTAGTTCTCCACAGGTACTGCCTGACCTCCCGAGTGTTTCCAGCATTTTGTAAGTTCTATTTTGGATTTTCAACATTGGCAGTATTTTGCTTTTGACTCAATGTTGAGCTCAGATCGAACCTCCTTAAAACCTCAAAGGATAAAATTAGGTGTACAGCAAATGAGGATACATTAATGACCTCACCTTCCAAACCTGTGACCACTACCATCTAGAAGGACAAGGGCAGCAGATAGCTGGGAACACCACCACCTGGAAGTTCCCCTCCAAGTCACTCACCATCCTGACTTGGAAATATATCAACGTTCCTTCACTGTCACTGGGTCAAAATCCTGGAACTCCCTCCCTAACAGCACTGTGGGTGTACATACACCACATGGACTGCAGAGGTTCAAGAAGGCAGCTCACCACCACCTTCTCAAGGGCAACTAGGGATGGGCAATCAATGCTATCCCAGCCAGTGATGCTCATAGACGTTTACAGCACAGGAGGAGGCCATTCGGCCCATCGTGTCTGCGCTGGTCAACAAAGATCTGACTACACTAATTCCATTTTCCAGCGCTTGGCCCATAGCCCTGGAGGCTATGGCAACGCAAGTGAATATCTAAATACTTCTTAAATGTTACAAGAGTTTCTGACTCAGCCACCCTTTCAGGCAGCGAGTTCCAGACTCCCACCACCCTCTGGGTGAAAAACTTTCTCCTCAACTCCCCTCTTAGCCTTCTACCTCTTACCTTAAATCTATGCCCCCTGGTTATTGACCCCTCTACTAATGGAAAAAGTGCCTTCCTATCCACCCTATCTCTGCCCCTCATAATCTTATACATCTCTATCAGGTCCCCTCTCAACCTTTGCTGCTCCAAGGAAAACAACCCCAGTCTATCCAATCTTTCCTCATAGCTCAGACCCTCCAGCCCAGGCAGCATCCTGGCTCATGTCCCATGAATTAATTTTTTAAAACAATCTCCAACACCAATTTTCTAACCTGGCTACAAGTTAAAAATCTACCCCATCATTAATGATTCCTGGTACTTGCACTCTCGTTCCTGTTGTAAGGGTTGTTAGTAAGTCTCACAAAGAGGTTCAGAGACTTGTAATGTTGAACATTAAGTGTTTGTTGGTAACGCATAGCTTTATACATATGTACAGAATTATAGCCCAGGCTAGGAACTAACTTCATGCCGACTTCTACAAGACTCTCTCCTACTCAGTCCACTATCATGTGACTCTCTACATCATAATGTGGGAAGTACTGTTTCTCCAGTCCAACTTTAACCCTTACTATCCTGAACACCCTAACACTGCAGTTTTTCTGCATTTAAAAAATATATTCTCGGGATGCTGACAAGGTCAGAGGTTATTGCCCATCCCCTGGAGAAGCAGACGTTGGGCCTTTCTTGAATCGCTGCAGTCTGTGGGGTGAAGATCCACCCACAGGTGCTGGGAGAGAGGGTGAGGAGCTTCTTATTCCTACTG
The DNA here is from genome assembly GCF_964194155.1 of Cetorhinus maximus. Taxonomy (NCBI): domain Eukaryota; kingdom Metazoa; phylum Chordata; class Chondrichthyes; order Lamniformes; family Cetorhinidae; genus Cetorhinus; species Cetorhinus maximus. The sequence goes on along the minus strand of NC_135900.1, from coordinate 4,554,871 downwards.
GCAGTTTTAATAAAACCACCTCGCTAGGACACTTCAGAGGGCAGTTAAATGTCGACTGGATCGGTGTGGGGCTCGAGGCACCTGTAGCCCAGCCCAGGTAAGGACGGCAGGTTAACAAGTTGGGTTTTTATTGACAATCCGACAGTTTTGCAGTCACGGTTTATTGATACCCCATTGAAGACCCACTTTCACAGGGGGTGTAGGTCAGAGGGAGGAAACTACAGCAATCCAGGTTCACCAGCTCATGTGTCCTCTGAACGATGTGATGCCTCCATGCCTTTGCGTTGAAGTGACCCGTCTCTGACACACAGCAAGTGGCCATCCAGTTTTCACAGGAGGCATTCACTGCCTTAAATCCTGCTCACCGGCTTTCAGGCAGAGCAGGTATTCCCAGCTCTTCCCTTCTGATTCCCTGTCTCTCTCTCTCTCTCTCGGTGTCATATTTAACCCCCAAGATGAGCTGCCAGCCAACATCTATCATTCACACTGCCCATTTCCACCTCGGTAACATCGCCTGACTCTCCTGCTTCAGCTTATGTACTGCTGAAACCCTCATCTGGACCTCTGTTACCTCCAGACTTGATAATTCCAGTGGACTCCTGGCTGCCCTAACTCCCCTAAATTTGAGGTTATCCAAAATTCTTCTGCTCATGTCCCAACTCTCACCAAGTCCTGCTCACCCATCACCCCTGTGCACAGACCTACATTGGCAACCAGTTAAGTGGTGTCTCAACTTGAAAATCCCCAGCACATTCAAATCCCTCCATGGCTTCCCCCCTCCCTTCGTCTGTAATCTCACCCAGCCCCAGGGGCCTTGATGACGCAGCACTCCTCCAATTCTGACCTCTTGAGAATCCCTTATTTTAATCGCTCCACCATCGGCAGCCAAGCTTTCAACTGCCAAAGCCCTAATCTTTGGAATTCCTTCCCTAACTCTGCCTCTCTCCCTCTCTTCCTTTAAAACACTCTTCAAAACTTAACTCAGCGACCAAGTCATAGTCATAGAGTCATGGAGGCCTACAGCACAGAAAAAGGCCCTTTGGCCCATTGAGTCTGTGCCGGTCAAACAAGTACCTAACTATTCTAATCCCATTTTCCAGCACTAGGCCCATAGCCTTGTGTGCCATGGCATCGCAAGTGCATATCCAAATACTTCTTAAATGTTATGAGGGTTTCTGCCTCTACCACCCTTTCAGGCAGTGAGTTCCAGATTCCCAATACCCTATGGGTGAAAAAATTCCCCCTCACATCCCCTCTAAACCTCCTGCCCCTTACCTTAAATCTATGCCTCCTGGTTATTGATCCTTCCACCAAGGGGAAAAGTTCCTTCCTGTCGACCTTATCTATGCCCCTCATAATTTTATACACCTCAATCATATCCCCTCTCAATCTCCTCTGCTCCAAGGAAAATAACCCCAGTCTTTCCAATCTCTCCTTATAACTAAAACTCTCCAGCCCAGGCAACATCCTGATAAATCTCCTTTGCACTCTCTCTGGTGCAATCACATCCTTCCTATAATGTGGATTCCAGAACTACACGCAATACACTAGCTGTGCCCTAACCAGCATTTTATACAGTTCCAGCATAACCTCCCTGCTCTTATATTCTATGCCTCGGCTAATAAAGACAAGTATCCCATATGCCTTCTTAACCACCTTATCTACCTGTCCTGCTACCTTAAGGGACCGGTGGACATGCACGCCAAGGTCCCTCTGATCCTCCGTACTTCCCAGGGTCCTACCATTCATCGTGTATTCCCGTGCCTTGTTTGTCCTGCCCAAGTGCATCATCTCACACTTATCCGGATTAAATTCCATTTGCCACTGATCAGCCCATCTAACCAGCCTGTCTATATCCTCCTGTAATCTAAGGCTATCCTCCTCACTATTTACCACCCCACCAATTTTCGTGTCATCCACGAACTTACTGATCAACCCTCCTACATTCAAGTCTAAATCATTTATATATACCACAAACAGCAAGGGACCCAACACCGATCCCTGTGGAACCCCACTGGACACAGGCATCCAGTCACAAAAACACCCCTCGACCATCACCCTCTGCTTCCTGCCGCTCAGCCAATTCTGGATCCAATTTTCCAAATTGCCTTGGATCACATGGGCCCTTACTTTCGTTATCAGTCTCCCATGTGGGACCTTGTCAAAAGCCTTGCTGAAGTCCAAGTAGACTACGTCAAATGCATTGCCCTCATCTACACACCTGATCACCTCTTCAAAAAATTCAATCAAATTGGTCAGACATGACCTCCCCTTAACAAAACCATGCTGACTGTCCTTGATTAATCCCTGTCTCTCTGACAGTAGATTAATTCTGTCCCTCAGAATTGTTTCCAATAGTTTCCCCACCACTGAGGTTAGACTGACTGGCCTGTAGTTCCCTGGTTTATCCCTTCCTCCCTTCTTGAATAACGGTACCACATTGGCTGTCCTCCAGTCCTCTGGCACCTCTCCTGTGGCCAGAGAGGTATTGAAAATTATTGCCAGCGCCCCTGCTATCTCCTCCCTTGCCTCATTCTACAGCCTGGGATACATTTCATCTGGGCCTGGAGACTTATCTACATTTAAGCCTGCCAGACCGCTTAAAACCTCCTCCCTTTCTATGCTAATTTCTTTAATTATATCACAGTCCTTCTGCCTGATTTCCATACCCACATCACCCCTTTCACTTGTGAACACAGTGAACAAAGCATTCATTTGGAACCCTACCTACGTCTTCCAGCTCTACACACAAATTACCACTATGGTCCTTAATGGGCCCTACTCTTTCCCTAGTTATCCTCTCACTCTTAATGTACTTGTAAAATAACTTTGGATTTTCCTTTATTTTACCTGCCAAAGTTTTTTCATGCCCCCCTTTTGCTCTCCTAATTTCCTTTTTAAGTTCCCCTCTACACATTCTATACTCCTCTAGTGCTTCTGCTGTTATGAGCCCTCGGTATCTGCCATAAGCCTTCGTTTTTCTCTTTATCCAATTCTGTATATCCCTCGACATCCAGTGTTCCCTGGATTTGTGGGCCCACCCTTTATCTTTACTGGAATATGTTGGCCCTGTACTCTCCCTATTTCCTGTTTGAATGAGTCCCACTGCTCTGACTCAGCTTTTGGTTATTTGCCTTAATATTTCCTCATATGGCTTGTGTCAAATTCTGCTTTATAATGCCCGTCTGAATTGCCTCGGGACATTATATTACCTTAAAAGTGCTATATAAATATAAATTGTTGAGGGTGGGGTGAGACTTGTTCTTTCATCAACATGGCACTTACTTCATTTCCCTAAACTGCCTGAGCTGTGGTTTGTTTATCTACAGAATCAGTATCAAGTCTAAAGTTAGCCACTGAAGCTGACACATTCTTTGAGGATCCATAACCTTTGACTGCGTGGCTCAGATACTATAAGTTCCCACTGTAAGCACCTAATCTAAACTGACACTCCAGAGCACGAGATAATAATTTTTCCTTCTGTGTTTCCTCAATCTGTCCACATGCTGAAAAGCCTGAATGATTTTGTAAGGTACGGACGCTGTCATTATATGGACAAACGTGCAGTCAATACATGCACAGCAAGATGCCACAAACATCAAATGAGCAGACACCTGATTTTTTGGGTGATCTAGAAAGGAATGTGGGTCACTGCTCTACAAATAGTGTCATGCTTTTTTTTTTGAACATCTACCTGAACAGAATGGATGCATAAAAGAGTATAACTTTCAGGAGATTAAATTTCCCCTTGCTTTTTCACTAACTGTGTTGAAATTCTGGAAGGCCTGTGTATGTCTGACTCTGCATTGTTGGTGCTTTCAAAGAGTTGCTTGAATCTGGGAGCTGAGCCACTTTCAGGAAATGGCAGCTCAGTGGACTTGCCAGTTGAACTAGTTTGATGGCTCACCCCGGCTGCTGCAATGCCTCAAACAAAAACAATTTGTTCAGTTCAACCAGCACAATTATCAGCCGAATCAGTTTCATTCCGGGGTTGGGTACGTTGGTGGCAAGTCCAGCAGTTATTGCCCGTTCCCTGCTTCCCTTTGGGAGGTGATAGTCGCTCCTCTTCAACCCCTGGTTTTAATCAACCGAGTGGCTCACTAGGTCACCTCAGAGGGCAGTTAAAAGTCAACCATGTCGTTATGGGCTTGGAGTCACATATGGGCCCAGACCAGGTAAAGGCAACAGATTTCCTTCTGGAAGGCACATTAGTGAATCAGTTTGGGTTTTCTAAATGATCCAACAGCTTCATGGTGGCATTTGAACTCATATGTATCTAGATTATTGGACCAGTCGTTTGGTTTACTACTCCCACAGAATCACAGTGTTTTAACGGCAGAGGCCATTTGGCCCATTGTGTCTGCACTGGCTCTCCAAATGGCCTAGTGCCATTGCCCTGCCTTTTCCCCATACCCTTGCACATTGTTTCTATTCAAATCATCATCTAATCACCTCTTGAATGCCTCAATTGAACGTGCCTCCACCACACTCCCAGGCAGTGCATTCCAGACCCGAACCACTCAATGTGTGAAAAAGATTTTTCTCACGTCATATTTGCTTCTTTTGCAAATCACTTAAAATCTGTGCCCTCTCATTCTTGATCCTTTTATGAGCAGGAACAGTTTCTCCCTATCTACTCTGTCCAGCCCCCTCATGATTTTGAACATCTCTATCAAATCTCCTCTTAGCCACCTTCTCTCCAAGGAGAACAGTCCCAAACTCTCCAATTTATCCTCATAGATGAAGCTTCTCATCCCTGGAACTATTCTTGTAAACCTCTTCTGCACTCTCTCCACTGTGTTCACATCCTTCCTATAATGTGGCGCCCAGAACTGTACACAATATTCCAGCTGAGGTCTAACGAGTGTCTTATATAAATTCAGCATAACCTCCCTGCTCTTGTACTCTATGCCGCTAAAAATAAAGCCCAGGATACTATATGCTTTATTAACTGCTCTCTCCACCTTTCCTGCCATCTTAATGATCTATGCACATATACACCCAGGTCCCTCTGCTCCTGCAACCCCTTCAAAATTTCAGCCCTTATTTTATACTGTCTGTCCATGTTCTTCTACCAAAATGCACCATCTCACACTTCTCCACATTGAATTTCATCTGCCACCTATCTGCCCACTCCACCAACTTGTCTATGTCCTCTTGAAGTTCCACACTGTCCTCCTCGCAGTTCACAACGCTCCCAAACTTCATAACATCCACAAACTTTGAAATTGTCCCCTGCACACCAAGATCTAGATCATTAATACTTATCAGGAAAAGCAAGGGTCCCAATACCAACCCCCTGGGGAACTCCACTACAAACCTTCCTCCAGCCCGAAAAATATCCATTGACCATTACTCTCTGCTTCCTATTTTTCAGCCAATTTTGTATCCACATTGCTACAGTCCCTTTTATTCCATGAGCAATAACTTTCCTCACAAGTCTGTTATGTCAAATGCCTTTTGAAATTCCACGCATATCACATCAACAGCAATACCCTCATCGACCTTTTCTGTTACCTCTTCAAAAAACTCCAGTAAGTTAGTTAAACACGATTTCCCCTTTAGAAATCCATGCTGGCTCTTCCTTATCAACCCATATTTTTCCATGTGACTATGAATTCTATCCCAAACAATTGTTTCCAGAATCTTGCCCACCACTGAAGTTAAACTGACTGGTTTGTAATTGCTGGGCTTATCCTTGCAACCTTTTTTGAACAAAGGCATAATGTTTGCAATTCTCCAGTCCTCTGGCACCTCCCCTGAGTCTGGGGAAGACTGAAAGTCCCATAACAACCACCAAGCTACCTTCATTAACAAGTCAAATATAGTGACTGCGTTGGGTGAAATAGCAAACATTAGCCACAAAAAGAAGCAAAGCAGTGTAGTGTTCCAAAGAGGGCTATTACAAATCCATTGTCACTCTTTGGAATGGGGAGCAATGCAATCAGAGCTAAGATTCATACAGCATCTTTAATGTAGTCAATACCGCAAGTGCTTTTTATATAGAAGAAACACTGAGCAGTAATGGAAGAGCTGGGGAAAAAAAGACAGGATTTGAAGGCCAAGAGAGAGATAACAAGATCTGAAGTATCTTTGGATAGAGAGCTGAAGATGAAACATCCTCTTTCTGTAAATGATGATATAAAGTCACAAGGACTGAGACACTGGCTGGAGGCTAGAGGATGACGCAGTTTGCATGTTAGGACTAAGGATTTTGCAAGACATTTTTTCCCCTCAACAACCTCTTGTTAAATTGGAATCTGTGGAGAGAGTTCTTCTGGAGATCACAAAGGCTTAAAGCAACACATTGGAAAAGACCTAGTAAAGGACGGGTAAAATAAATTTACAGAGTGTTTTTCAGCTTCACTGCCACTGAATGACTTTAAGTACAGTCAAGCAGTCACTGTTGTTACACAGGCAAATAAAGATTCCAATTAGCAATGGGCAATAAATGCCAGCCTGGCCAGGGATGCTCACATCCTATGAATGAATAAATAAAAAGCATTCCGTCATTTGTTATAAACAGCTTTTAATGCAAAAAGATGTAATTTTCATTCTCAAAAGCTTAACTCACCTACTTTAAAGATTTGCATTTATATAACGTCTTTCACAACTTCAAGGTATTCCAAAGCACTTTGCAACCAATGAAGTAATTCTGAAATGTAGTCACCCTTACAATGTAGGAAAAAGCAGTAGCCAATTTGTGCACAGCAAGCTCCCACAAACAGCAATGTGATAATGATTTTGATGTAATTAAAGTGATAATGGTTGAGGGATATTAGCCAGGACACCAGGGGGAAATTCCCATTAATCATTGAGATAGTGCCATGGGATATTTTTTACCTCCACCTGAGAGCAGATGGAGCATTGGTTTAATGTGTCATCCGAAAGATGGCACCTCCGACAGGACAGTGCTGCACTGAGAGCATCAACCTTGATTGTGTACCCAAGTCTCTGCAGTGGGTACCACAGCTTTCAACCTCCAAGACAAGAGCAGAGTCATGGTTGACACTGAATTTCTCCTTTTTCTCAACATATTAGTCTCTGCTTCAGCAGAATCTGTAATGAAGCCCTGGTCTAGTGAGAGATGTCAGGTGTTACTGCTCATGTTAGGAAGGGCTTCCTACAGCTAATTGATATTCGAAGTAGACTGTAAAACTGCAGTTGGAAGGTATGGTTGCTTTACTTCAGATTCTAGTGTATCTGACTCTATAGTGTTTGGTACCAAGAACAGGTACTGAAAGCACATTATCTTCACTTTGTTATGTACAAAAGTCTAACATTTATTTTGAACATGTACAAATAAAATTTTGTGCATCCCCCCTAAATGAAACAATTGGTAATTAGTAAGGTCCTTTGAAGTCTGTGTTTACTCAGTTTTATTCTGGTTATATTGGTGCTAAAAACAACAAAATAGGAAGAAAATCAGTGGGAAAGACAGGTTTCAAAACCCAGGAAAATTCAAAGAAAAATAGTAAATCTGCTTTTATTATGAACATTGCTAAAACCAAAGGAAACAACTAAGGGTTGTTTTTTAAAAAAAAGGTACAGACAGGCTAAATTAACCCACAATTATTTACATAGCTCACAGACAACATATTCATGGGTTTCACTACCAGACTCTCAAATAGTTTGGGCATCTGCAAAGAAAGAGGTTCTGCATAGTCAGTAAGAGGAGCTAGGCACCAAATTAAGAAGCAGAATCTCAAAAGCCATACTCTCTGGATTATTACCTGAGCCACATGCAAATTGGCATAGGACAAATCAGAGGGATGAATGTGCAGCTCAAAGACTGGTGTAGGGGAAATGGGTTTCCAGTTCGTGGGGCACTGGCACCAGTACTGGAGAAAGTGTGATCTGTACTGTTGGGGACGGTCTACGCCTGAACCGTGCTGAGACCGGTGTTCTTGCGAGCCGCAAAACTAGAGAAGTAGAGAGGGTTTTAAACTAAGTAGTGGGGGCAAGGGTACAAACTTTGGAAAATGTGGTAAATCAAGCAGTGGAGACAAGACAAAAGAGAAAGGTATTATTACGGGAAATGAAAAATCAGACCGTGACAGGGATAGAGATTACAAATCTAGCAGTAAATCAACAGATGAGACTAGACGTTATAAAAAGAATAAAAGAGCACTCCTAAAGGCTCTGTATCTGAATGCATGAAACATTCGAAACAAAACAGATGAATTGAGATGAATTGATAACCATTACAGACACATGGCTGCAGGAGGGCTTGGATTGGCACCTGAATATTAAAGGGTATAGGACATTTAGGAAGGACAGGAAGCGAAGAAAAGGTGGAGGGGTGGCGCTGTTAGTTAATGATGGCATTAGCACAATAGAGAGGGATGACCTAAGTGCAGGAAACCAGGATATAGAAATGGTTTGGGTAGAGAGGAGAAATGGTAAAGGCAAGAAACCACTTGTGGTCAAGTACAGACCCCCTAATAGTAGCCACATGGTAGGGTTGAGCATAAAGGAAGAAATAATTGGAGCTTGTCGGGAAGGCACAGCAATAACCATGGGAGATTTTAAGCTACATATAGACCGGAAAAGTCAGATGGGCAAAAGTAGCCTTGATGAGGAGTTCATGGAGTGTTTCCAGTGTAGCTTCTTAGAACAGCATGTTCTGAAGCCAACCAGAGAGCAGGCTGTACTAATCCTGGTATTGTGTAACGAGATGGGATTAATCAATGATCTCTTAGTGAAGGAGCCCCTAGGTAGCAGCGACCATAATATGATTGAATTTTATATTCAGTTTGAAGGAGAGGAGCGTGTCTGAGACTATGCTTTTAAACTTAAATAAGGGCAATTATGAGGGTATGAAAGCAAAGTTGGCTAATGCGAATTGGCAAATTAGGTTAAGGGATAGGTCAATACAGATGCTGTGGCAAACGTTTAAGGGGATATTTCAGAATGCACAGAATAGGTACATTCCAAGGAGTAGGAAAAAGTCCAAGGGACGGACGCACCGTCTGTGGTTAACTAGAAGAGTTAAAGATAGTATCAAACTTTAAAAAACGTATATAATTGTGCAAAGATAGGTGGAAGGCCAGGAGATCGGACAGAATATACAGAACAGCAAAGGTTGACTAAAAGATTAATAAGGAGGGAAAAATTAAGTACAAGAGAAAGCTAGCCAGAAATATGAAAATAGACAGTAAGAGTTTCTATAAATATTTTAAAAAGAAACGAGTTAACAAAGTGTGCGCTGGTCCTATAGAAAGTGAGTCTGGAGAATATTGATAATGGAAAACAAGGAAATGACAGATGAATTGAACAGGTTTTTGCATCAGTTTTCACTATAGAGGATACAAGTAACATCCCAGAAGCAGCTATAAATGAGGAAATGGAAGGGAGGGAGGAACTCAGAAAAATTACAATCACTAGAGAAGCGGTACTGAGTAAATTGTTGGAGTTGTGGGCTGACAAGAGCTCGGGTCTTGATGGACTTCATTCGAGAATCTTAAAAGAAGTGGCTTGTGACATAGTTGATGCATTGGTTTTAATTTTCCAAAACTTCCCTAGATTCAGGGAAGGACCCATTAGATTGGAAGATAGCAAATGTAACTCCATTATATAAAAAGAGAGAGAGACAGAAAGCAGGAAACTACAGGCCAGTTAGCTTAACATCTGTCATAGGTAAAATGTCAGAAGCTATTATTAAAGAAGCTATAGCAGGGCACTTGAATAAATTCAAGGTAATCAGGCAGAATCAACATGGTTTTGTGAAAGTGACATCATGTTTAGTCATCTTATTGGAGTTCTTTGAGGAAGTAACATGTGTTGTGGATAAAGCAGAACTGGCAGATGTACTGTACTTAGATTTCCAGAAGGCATTTGATAAAGGGCCACATCAAAGGTTATTTCAGCCATGATCTTATTAAAAGGTAGAGCAGGCTCGAGGGGCTGAATGGCCTACTCCTGCTCCCTGCTCATGGGGAGAATTTTCTCTCTCTGTTGTGCGGGCTGGGCAGAAGCGGGCACGTAGCGCCGCCATTTTACGCGGGTGGGCTAATTAAGGCCCGCCCAGCGTGACACGCACCCGGAAGCGCTTAGCACTACTTGTGCAGGCGGCGGGGGGGGGGGAGGGAGAGGGAGAGTCAGGGCCTGCGCTCTTTTGCGCATGTGTGCGAAAGAGCGCAGAAATCTGCAAGGCACGGAGCTGCATCAGGAAGATTCATTTCATTATGAAAAATGGAACAAAAATAAAATAAATTACTCAAGACATGTCCCCTCATGTGACAGTGTCACAGGAGCTGGGACATGTTTATGTATTTCAATAAAAAAAAATTTAATTTATAAAGCCTTCATGAAACCTCATCCCGCCCGTGGATAAGGTTTCATGAGAAATGCGAAGGCCGCCTGGGCTCTTCGCCTGCCCCCCCGACAACCTTAAGGTTGCCCTGTTAATTGTTTCAATTGGTTTTTAAATGGCCTTAACAGGCTTTTGACAGTTCGGCGGGCGCACAGCCGACTCTGGTGACGTCGGGACACACGCCTGATGCGTAATTTTACGTGGCAAGGAGTAGGGCCCACCCCCACACGCCGACCAGAAGATTCAGGCTTATATGTTCATATAGCTTTAAAATGAATTAAAAGTAAAATTGGAGTATCGTCTCCAGGTACTACAATAATGGAATAAAAATTGTTGGGATATTGTGATCTTGCTCTTAGGTGTGGTACCTTTGATTGATGACCTCAACAATTTGCTTTAATATAACTCCGCGAATGGAGTAAAATGTCCCAAGGTGCTTCATTAAAGTACATGGGACTGAGCCTATTTGGACAGGGGACCAAAAGGGTAGATTTTAAGGAGTGTCTTAAAGGAGAAAAGTAGAGAGGCAGAGAGGTTTAGGGAGGGAATTCCAGAGGTCAGGGCCCAGGTAGCTGAAGGCACAGCTAAATGGGTGGAGAGATGAAAATTGGGAATGTACAAGGGGGAGGGAGGAATGCAGAGATCGCAGAAGGTTGTAGGGCTTCGGGGTGGGGGGTGTGGATTAGAGAAAAATTATGCTGAGGTTTGAAAACGAGGATGAGAATTTTAAAACTGAGGCATTGTCGGACCATGAGCCAATGTAGGTCAGTGGGCACAGGAGGCGATGGATTTCCTCAGTCAGTTTGGGACTATCGATGTGGCGATGTGTCAGGGCTCTACCATCCTTGTTCCAAACACAGGAACAAGACTAGTGTTGCTGTAAATAAAGCCTCCTCACAGCAGGATCTGAAGGTGATCTCTGTCCTTCCAATTAAGGTCTTCACTTTTTTTAAGTTGCAACCAAAAACGAGTGCAATGATGTCAGCCCGGTATATATAGCAGGTGCCAAACAAGAGCCAAAAAGTATTTCATCTCCAGGGCTTGTTTATTTTTGGTAACCAAATAACAAGGTATTTTAGTGGTGGTGGTTGTGGGTGGTGGGGGTGGGGGGGAATATTCAGCACACAAAAAAAACAAATCCAGGAATTAACTGGTGGAAATCGGCAAAATCTTATTTTAACTAATTTAGGCAAGAAAGGTTAATCATTTTTAAACTGGACATCAAGTCAAATGAATGGTTCTGACTGTATCAGTTTCAACTACCTTGCACAGTCACAGGGATAAAAAATTAAGATTATAGGCTAAAGAATGTGAGGTGAGGAGAGATGAGAGACACCCTTTTCTTGACATAGGGAGTTACCGTGGCCTGATAGGCTGTGGAAGCAGGTTCATTGGTAATTTTCAAAAGGAAGTTGAATAAATGCTTTAAAAAGGAGAAATATTCAGGACCATGGAGAAAGAGAGTAGTGGGGGTGGGGGAGAGTTAGACTAATTGGAAAGTTCTTTCAAACAGCCAACACAGGCACATTGGGCTGAATGGCTCCCTTCTGTGTAGTAGCATTTCATGTCATCTTCCATCCCACTCGCTATTTCACGCTGCCTCCCAGAATTGAAGTCACTGAACAGAATGACTAGCAAATCAGTAGTTTTATAAGATGACAAAATATTTACAGAATAAATTCTGAAACCACTTTGATTTTCAGAAAATATCTAAAAATTTCTTGTCCCATGTTAAATTAAACTTTAAAGAATCTCACACCTTCACTTCTATAGTGAAGCTAGATTAAGTACACTAAGCTCAGGCCTTGAAGGCTTTCCTCAGCCAAAGCATAAACTCATGTCCAAGAACATACCTCCACTTGAAGAAAGGAATGTTTTATTAGTGTTTACGTAATCACAAAGTTAATGGAACTAAAAGACAACTTCCCCATCCTGATGCAGTAAACCTCAACCCTTTCTTTTAAGAGACTTATTAAACAGTTAAGTTAATCTATTGTCAAAAAAACCCCACATAAATACAAATGAACGCAAAAAAAAAACACAAACAGGAGTAAATGGAGGACACAATGGAATAAGTGGCTCTTGTACAATATATATTAGACCTCTGAGGTGGTGGGAATCTTAGCTGTCGCATCAGTCTCTCGCATTAGATATAAAAATACAATCCAATCAACTGTTTTCACTGTCTACACTTCAAGGCTTCAACCAACCTGAAAGAGAAAAAGCAACGCCAATTCAATTTATTGGAAATGTTAGATCTGCACACATTTCCTGCAATCATTTCTCATTTATAAATTCCCATGTCCACACTTATAATGAAAACTGCATATGTGAACTCGCCAACTCTGGTACCTCCGGCTTGGGAGGGGGGTGGCTGTGGGGGAACACTGGTGACAGAGTTTCCATCATAAATATAGACATTGGAATTTTATGACACAAATCTAAAAAAAAAATAAGGACAGAACATGAAAGACTTTAATTGAGGACCAAATCTTATCTGCAAGTTCTGCCCACATTACGCATCTCCACCCTCTGACCCTATTTCACCTGAGGACTAGACCAGAAGAGATGACTCCTCGAGTCTGCTCCACCATTCACTAAGATCATGGGTGAACTTCTCGCTCAACTCCCGCCCTGTGCCTAGATTCCCATAGCATCCAAAAATCCACTGATCTCAGCCTTAAACATGCTCAATGACTGAGCATCCACAGGTCTCTGGGCTAGAGAATTCCAAAGATTCACAACCTGTTGATAACTCTACAATGTCTTCAGACCTGAGTCAACACCAGGACAGAATCAATAATGAAAAAATTCAATTGCGTGTTCATACAATGCACCAAACCTCTGTAAGCCATAAGCTGGTGGAGAAGACAGACAACTATACAACTACATTAAAATCATATTCAGTATTAAAAAACATATTTTGTACACAGGCTTTTCTAGCAAAGCCAGCATTTATTGTCCATTCCTAGTGGCCCTTGAGGTGTGGTATTGGGGCACCTTCCTGAACCATTGCAGTCCCATGTGGTGGAGGTGCTCCACAGTGCTGTTTTGAAGGGATTTCGACTCAACTGAACTGAAGGCAGCATTCTAAAAGTGTCTAACCTGATATTTATACATTGTTCATTAAAACATAATAGGACTATGCCATTTGGCCCATCGAGCCTGCTTCACCATTTGATAAGATCATGGCTGAGCTACTGATGACCTTAACTCCGCCTTCCTGTCTGCCCCCTGTAACCCTTGACGCGCTTGTAGATCAAAAACCTGTCTGTCTCAGCCTTGAATATATTCAATGACTGGGCCTCCGCTGCTCTCTGTGGAAGAGAATTCCCAAATCTAAACAGCCCTGAGAGAGAAGAAATTCCTCACCTCTGTCTTAAATGGGAGACCCCTTTTCTTTAAACCGTGCCCCCTAGTTCTAGCTTCCATCATAAGGGGATCCTCTCAGCATCTACCCTGTCAAGTCACCTAAAGATCATATATATTTCAATAAGATCATCTCTCATTCTTCTAAACTCCAATGAGTACAGGCCCAGCCTCCTCAACCTTTCCTCATAAGGTAACCCGATCAGCCGAGTCAACCTTCTCTGAACTGCTTCCAATGCAAGTATAAACTTCCTTAATGAAGGAGCCCAAAACAGTACATAGTACTCCAGGTGTGGTTTCACCCACATTGTAGCAAGGCTTTCCTACTTTCATATTCCATCCCCACAGCGGTAAAGGCCAACGTTCAATTTACCTTCCTAATTACTTGCTATATCTGCATCCTAATTTTTTGTGATTCATGTAGAAGGACATTCAGATCCCTCTGCACCTCAGCATTCTGCAGTCTCTCTCAATTTAAATAATATTCTGTTTTACTATTCTTCCTGCCAAAGTGGATAAGCTCTCATTTTTTCCCCACATTAAACTTGATGTGCCAAATTTTTACCCACTCACTAAACCTATCCATATCCCTTTGAAGACTCTGTATCTTCCTCATAACTTGGTTTCCTACCCATCTTTGAGTCGTCAGCAAGTTGGCTACAGTACAGTCTGCCCATTCAGCCAAGTCATTAATATATATCGTAAATAGTTGAGGGACCAGTCTTTCTTTCTCAATGGAACACATTTGTTGAGAGTTGTGAAATAGCTCCTTAAATGTCTGCCACTGCTTCTCCAACATCTTACCTTTTAACCTATTTTCCCAGTCCACTTTAGCCAACTCGGTCTTCATACCCTTGTAATTGCCTTTAAGTTTAAGACTCTAGTTTCAGACAGAATTTCACATTCAGACGAGAAATGTGTATGATTACTTTCACCAAGACGGTCCTTTATAATGAGGTCATGAATTAATCCTGTCCCATTGCACATTAGGTCTAAAGTAGCCTGTTCCCTAATTCATCCACAACATATTTTTCTAAGAACCTGTCCTGAATACCCTGTAGGAACTCATCCTTCAAGCTACCTTTGCCAATCTGATTCATCCAATCTATACGAAGATTAAAATCTCCCATGATTATTGCAGGACCTTTCTTAAAAGCCATTATTTCTTGACTTATACTTGTCCTACAGTGTAGCTACTGTCAGGGGACCTATAAAATACTCTCACCTGTGACTTCTTCCCTTTGTTATTTCTGACTCAGATCAGCCAAGATCTTATTGAATGGCGGAGCATGCTCAAGGACCCGAGTGGCCTTCTCCTGCTCCTAATTCGTTTGTTTGCATGTTTCTTATCTCCACCCAAACTGATTCTACATCTGACCATCTGAACCTGGATCATTTCTTACTGCTGTACTGATCTCATCCTTTATTAACGCCCTTTTACTTTCTTCCTGTCCTTCCCAAATGCCCTTGAATATTCAGATCCCAGCCATGGTCACTTTGCAACCATGTCTCTTGTAATGGCTATGATATCATAGTTATTTATTTCTATTTGTGTTATCGATTCATCCATCTTCTTATGAATGCTGCGTGCATTTAGATAGAGTTTAACTGAACAGGAAGATTAAGCCAAAAGCAAACAACTGCGGATGCTGGAAATCCAAAACAAAAATAAAAATATCTGGAAAAACTCAGCAGGTCTGGCAGCATCTGCGGAGAGGAACACAGTTAACGTTTCGAGTCCGTATGACTCTCCAACAGAACTAAGTAAAAATAGAAAAGAGGTGAAATACAAGCTGGTTTAAGGGTGGGGGGGTGGGGGGGGGGGGGGGGGGTAGGGTACAGCTGGATAGAGGGCCAGTGATAGGTGGAGATAGCCAAAAGATGTCACAGACAAAAGGACAAAGAGGTGTTGAAGGTGGTGATATTATCTAAGGAATGTGCTAATTAAGGGTAGAAAGCAGGACGAGCAAGGTACAGATAGCCCTAGTGGGGGTGGGGTGGGATGAAGGGAAGGGATCGAAATAGGCTAAAAGGTAGAGATAAAACAATGGATGGAAATACATTTAAAAATTATGGAAATAGGTGGGAAAAGAAAAATCTATACCTCCCTGTCGCTTGCCATTTCAACACTCCATCCTGCTCTCTTGCTCACATGTCCGTCCTTGGCTTGCTGCATTGTTCCAGTGAAGCTAAACGCAAACTGGAGGAACAGCACCTCATCTTCCGACTAGGCACTTTACAGCCTTCCGGACTGAATATCGAGTTCAACAACTTTAGATCATGAACTCTCTCCTCCATCCCCACCCCCTTTCCGATCCCCCTCCCCACCCCCCCACCCCTTTCCAATAATTTATATAGATTTTTCTTTTCCCACCTATTTCCATTATTTTTAAATGTATTTCCATCCATTCTTTTATCTCTACCTTTTAGCCTATTTCGATCCCTTTCCTTCCCCCCACCCCACCCCCACTAGAGCTATCTGTACCTTGCTTGTCCTGCTTTCTACCCTTAATTAGCACATTCCTTAGATAATATCACCACCTTCAACACCTCTTTGTCCTTTTGTCTATGACATCTTTTGGCAATCTCCACCTATAACTGGCCCTCTATCCAGCTCTACCTGTCCCACCCCCCACTTAAACCAACTTATATTTCACCTCTTTTCTATTTTTACTTAGTTCTGTTGGAGAGTCATACGGACTCGAAACGTTAACTGTGCTCCTCTCCGCAGATGCTGCCAGACCTGCTGAGTTTTTCCAGGTATTTTTATTTTTGTTTAGGAAGATGAAGCCTTTGGGTTAACACCTCATCCAAAAGAGGGCAGCTCTTAACAGTTCAGCAGTCCCGTAGCACTGACTGACGCTCCCAGTGCTAGTACTATGAACTCAAATTCTGCAGTGCAGTTTGAACACGTGATCTTCTGACTCAAAAGGCAAGAGTGTTACCCACTGAGCCATCAAGGCTGAAAGGTTTCCCTGTGTATTACTGTATTAATTCAATTACCAATCCATAGCCTCGTCCAGTCCAACGCCTTTGGTTGCAGAGGTCCTGAATATCTGCCATTTCCGATCCTTCATAGCTGGCAAACCAAGTGCATTGGCCACCTCTGTGGGAGTCATAGCCTGTTCCATATCCTGCTTATTTGCAAAAACAACTAGAACGGCCTTCTTCAGCTCCTCCTCCTGCAAGCAAACAGACTGACTGTGACTAACCTTATTAGGGGAATGGGTAGAACAAAAATGAGTCAGATTTCATGTGGAGTGGGGAAAGGCGATTAAATATAGCAGAATAAAACAATAAGTTTTCCAGTTCTGAGATACTGAAACAAGGCCAACTTGTCCTGAACATCTACAGGCTCTTCTCACTGCTGTGAATCACAACGACTTTTTTTTATTCATTTGGGGGCTGGGGGCTTCAGTGTCTGGGCCAGCATTTATTTGCCCATCCCCAGTTGCCCTTCAGAAGGTGGTGGTGATCTGCCTTCTTGTACCACTTCAGTCCATGTGCCGTGGTGGGATTTGAACCTGGGTCCCCAGAGCATTACCCTGGGTCTCTGGATTACTAGGCCAGTGACAATACCACTATGCCATCACCTGCCCTGACTTCACAGAGTATGACTTGTGCACCCAATACTGTAGATTGAAGAGAACAAGGAATTTCAAAAAGTTCAAGTGGCCAAACAAGGTCCTAACGAAGAACCAAGATGTTAGAGAGGTGGGGGGGGTGGTGGGGTGGGGGAAGGACAGAGACAGCCAGAGAGGGGAGGGGCTGAGCAAAAGACAGACATCTGGGAGGGTGCAGCAGGGGGGGGGGAAAGAGAGACAGCCAGAGGGGGGCGGGGGAATGACAGACAACTATAGGATGAGGTGGGGGTAGAAAAGAGAGATAGCCAGAGAACGGGGGAAAGAGACAGCCACAGAGAGAGGGGGGGGGTGGGGGGGAGAAAGACGGCGAGGAGGGCATCAGAGAGCAAGAAGCTAAGTGTTGACTCATGAGGACAGGTCACCGAGGTGTGGCCACACTTTCCGTTTCTTTTGGGAATCAGTTGAACTCTGTCAGGCCAGTGTATTGTCCAAGATTCGGATTATAACAATTGTGCTGCCAGATTCAGGCAGACAGATTGTTTGACAAGCTCCAAAATCATAACCAATCTCCAGAGGATTGCATTTAGTTGATGAGATTAACTCACAACAGTAGGCTGGTAGAACACAGAATGAAAACAAGACAGTGATTATCCAGAGTAAGTTTAGAGTTCAGCAGGTAAGAAAGACCTTAAATTCAAAGAATTGCTGAAAGTAACCTTTAAAGCCAGGCTGAAATATATAAAGATTAATAATAAATTGGCTCAAATTCTTAAGCATTAAACAAGGATAGGAATTTCTTAAGAAGTGGGCCAGTTTCCAAAAAAAAAAAATCTGCATTTGTTCGGTCCCTTTGGAGAATCAGGTCATCCCAAAGCATTTTAAGGTCAGTGAAGTGCTTTGTTCTGGTGTGTAGTTACTGTTGTAATGGAGGAAATGTGAAAGTCAATTTGTACACAGCCAACTTCCACAAGGTGATAATGACCAGATAATTTGCTTTTGTGATGTTGGGTGAGGGATAAATATTAGCCAGGGCACTGGGAATAACTCCCCTGCTCTTCTGCAAAATACTACCATTGGATAGTTTACGTTCACCCAAGGGGGCAGATGGGCCTTGGTTTAACTCTCATCTCAAAGACAGCTCCTCAGACAGCGTAGACAGCCCCTCAGTACCTGCACTTGGCATCAACTTGGATCATATGCTCAAGTCTCTGGAGTGGGTTTTGAAACTCGAACCCACGACCTTCTGACTCTCAGGCAAGAGCACTTCCCACTGAGTTCCCTCAACCTTGGTACCATTCTGGTAAATGTCCTCTCCAAGGCCTTGGCATCCTTCCCCAAAGGAGAACAGGAATAGTTCTCAGTGGGTAGAAAGTTGGATTGCTCCGCCAACGAGCCAGCAAATGAACATATTCCGGTCCATTGCACTTATGAATGTTAATTTGCCATCACTATTTAATATTCAACAGGTAAAATCATTTCTATAGTTTTTACAGTGGATTTGGTATTAACAGTCTCACTTGGAGGGTGGGAGGGCTTTTCACCACAGGCTGTGAACATTTTAATATATGTAGTGATTTACGTTATGCAGAACCTACATTGGTTTATTTGAAGGGCAGGAATGCTCAATAAATATTTAAATAAATTCTGCAGGAGTTAAATACCACTTTAAAAAACACACTATTTAAAGGGTAGCTGAATATATAATGGATAGGAGAAAAACCACCAGCAGAATCATTCAAAGAGGCCAAAGCTTCTGGATGATCCCATCATGGGAAGCATATAATGTTTGCATTTATATAGTATATCATGTTAGAATATCTCAAAATGCTTTTAAATGAAAAATTACTCTCCACTCCCACCAGAGTAATGACGGCAATTATACCAAAATCACTGAAGACGAGCCTGATGTCAACATTCTTTTGCCACCACACCAAAAATAGATAAACACCTGCAATAGTCTGAGCATAACCCATTATTAGTAACATCAGACTGTCTTTTCCCATTATAGTTGATGGCCTTGCTGTGCAAGTTCAGCATTTAAAATTTCTTTATTGATGACTTTGTCCTCTAGTAGCACACGTTCATCAGTTACTCTTATAGATTCACTAACCATGAAATAATTTAGATATTTCAGTGAGTCTCCAGAACATTTCTCCTTACCTCCAACATGGAAACAAGCTCTGACTTTGAGATTCCCATTCTGTCTCTGTCACAGCTGTCCACTACATAGATGACTGCATCTGTGTTGGAGTAATAACAACGCCAGTAAGGCCTGAAAGAGAATTTACAAACACACTGAAGTGAAATAATGATGTCTGTTTTCTAATACAAAGTAGTTCTATTGCAGTAAGTCCCCATTTTAAGTCGTTCTGCTTTAATGCTTAGATAATGGGGCCCGTATTTGTGTTTAGCATTGGGACTTTAGTTTTAAAGTCATTTCGTGCCAGTTCTGACATAGGGTTGTGTGACCCAATCGGCGTCAGTTTGGAGCGGCCTCTCCTGCTTGTCGACCCTCCCTTTCGCTGACCCTCCAGCTCGCTGCATCTCTTGCTCCCTAATCCTAGTCACCACTGGTCTTACTCACTGACACTCTGGCTCGGGGCCTCTCTTGCTCCCTGACAACCCTCCCCCTCGCCGCCTCTCTGGCTTGGAGCTTACTACCTACAAAGTTGTTCTTTTTGCTTTTCACTGCTCATCTCCCAAGAGCAAGGGCTTGGAAGGGGGAAGCAATAAGCAGGAGAGGCAGCAGTGAGCAGGATCGGCACTGTGCAAGTGGGAAGTAGAAAGAGTTAGCATATTTCTTTTAGAACAAAATAAAATATAAAAGTTATTTCAATCACCAACATAGGAATTTAGCAAAGTGTTTCAAATTACAAGGTATAAATGTTTTTTTATATGAGGTCCTACGGAACCTAACTACAAGCTCTTAGATTGGTTGCAATGCGAAAATCTGATACGCTTAAAATTGCTTTACTTAAAATTGGACTTTTCCGGAATGAAACAACTTTAAGCAAGGAATCACTGTATTGTGCAGGGCCAAAAATATTTAAATTAATTGACTGCATTAATGGAATATGCAAATATAATAAATTCTGTGCCAGAGAGGGTGGACAGACAGATTGTGATGGAAAGGAGAGAGAGAGAGAGAGAGAGAGAGAAAAAAAGAACACGACCGAAAATGAGAAGATAAAAGAACTTGCGTTTATATAGCACCTTTCAAAATTTCATGACATCCCAAAGTGTTCATTCTTCTCTTTTCTAGGGAGAAGAATCCCAGCCTGTTTAATGTTTCCTGATGGTTAGAAGCTCTCAGTTCTGGTACCACTAGTAAATCTTGTTTGCATCTCCTCCAGTGCCTCTATATCATTTACACAATATGGAGACCAGAACTGCTCATTTACAAAACTATAACTGTGATCCAATCAAGATTCTATACAAGCTTAAGTTTTCTTCTTTTCAATTTTATTCATCTAGAAATGAACCCAAATGCTTTGTTTAATTTTTTAAAAATGGTCTATCTAACACCAATCACTACTTTTAGAGATAAAAGCAAAAATACTGCGGATACTGGAAATCTGAAACAAAAACAGAAAATGCTGGAAAAACTCAGCAGGTCTAACAGCATCTGTGGAGAGAAAAACAGAGTTAACGTTTTGAGTCCGTTTGACTCTGAAGAAGAGAGTTATATGGGCTCAAAACGTTAACACTACTTTTAGTGAATTGTGTATCTTTACTCCTAGAATTCCATTACTCTACCCTACCTATTTAGATACTTATTTTCCAAGGTGTGTGTGGCCTTCACATTCTTTCTACTGTTATGACTGGGATGGGAGGAGTGCACTGTCTGTCTCTAGTTCCACTATTCCACAGGTCACAGCATATATTTAAATGATTTCTCCAGCTAGCTATACGGCCAAATATGTGCTTTAGCCATGAATCTCAGAATCACCACTCAATGCCCAGGTTTTTTCAATAAACAACATAAGTATTAGTTTGTTGTAAAACTAGGCTTAGCAAACTTTGCCTTCGATTTGACAACATACAGTTTGAAATATGAAAGTATAATAATTACTCTAAATACCCTAACTGTCGCACACCAAAAAAATTAAAATAAAGTCGAGGAATTCTGCCAAAAGGTTAAAAATCAACGGTTCGAGAGAAAAGGATAGATGGTGGCGTCCTCGAAATGGTGTCCGGGTTATAGGGTTGGGATCTCAGCACTGGTCTGTGAAACAATCGATGGCTCTTGCGCCACTTTTCAGGCGGACTTCACGTAAAACTTGCAGTCAGCCGAATTCAGAACGTAGAGCAACTTCAGAGCATCTTCCATTCACTTTTTGCTCTCAGTTGGGTCCGGAGCTTCACTAGCTGTTGGGCCATAACTTCCGATGGAGTGGCAATCGGTTCCGAATGCCACTCCGCTTGGAAATCCAGGTGATCCTACCTTGCTCAACCTTCCGACTCAGCCGGGCGAGATCTGTGTATTACAGCATGTCTCTGGGGCCTAGTGTTGAGTGCTGTAGATTAGCAGGTAAGTCATGCCTCCTTTTTTTTTTAACAGTACTAGCTACTGTAAACCAGGCAAGTTTAAAGGTCTTTGACAAGGTAAGTGGGTAGAATTTGGCAGCGATGCGGGTCAGATCGGGCCCCACCTTGGGAGCGCGGTGGGGGTGAGAGTCGGACCTGGTTTTTTTGCGGGGGGGGTGGCAGGGGGGGAAAGAGAGGGTGCGCAGGGAGAAAAAAAAAGTCTCCGTGGGGGTGGGGGGAATTTTGTGGGCTGGGGTGTTCCTGTCCAGAGGCAGGGGGGGGGGGGGGTTGCAGTCCCATGGGGATTGATGTGGGTGTGTGCAATTGTTACCACGAAGCTAGAAGAGGTTTTAATTCTTGGTAACTATTGGTGTAACACAGAAGGAACCATCGGAAGTTTGCGATTTAAATCGCATATTCGGATGGATCCCAGTGCAGGGTAACTGCTCATGTTGTGCAAACCTTACCTGGCAACTTCTGGGGCTGAGTTGGGGAGAGTTCCCAAGTGCATTGTTGGGGTAGCCCCCACCCCCCCAATACAACACCCTGACACTCGGAAGCTACGGCCCATTGTCTTCTTTACCCAAGCAGCTGATCCTACTTTTTTTTCATTCAAAGCGAAACCAGCCTACCAGCTCTTAAACAGTTTCTCAGGAATTTTTTTTTTTCACCAAAATCATAAAACATCCTGTGACCCTTCTGTAAACAGTCCACCGGGGGTCAAGAGGTTTCCAGCCTCTTTAAAACTGCTTAATTACCTTTTCTGCTGTCTTTTCCAGGAACAGCAGTAACCAGAGTCCTTGCATTAACCTTTTAAGGGATAGCGTCTTTTAAAAACACAAATTCTTCCAGAATGTTCTTCGTCCTTGAAGATGAACCATTTTCCCTGATCGTTTATGACACTACCAAAATATATCATCTCCCAATTATCGACACTGAAGTTCTGGGAGTCTATTGTTGCCTTTGTGTATTATCAGGGTCCTCCTCTGTTTTAACTTCACCCTCCAAATTTGTTGTTGTCCACTGATTCTGAAAGTTGTACTCCCAACTGCAAAGTGCACATTGTTTATGTGAATGGTGAGTAGGGGTCTCAGCACCAATCCAGATGGGACACCAATTCCCACCATCCACCGATTGGAGTAACTACCTTTAACCTCGACACACCATTTTCAACTTTGTCGCCAGCATTTTCAAAAATTCATTCTTGGGATGCAAGTGTCACTGACAAGGCCAGCATTTATTGCCCATTCCAATTACCCTCGAGTAAGTGGTGATTAGCCATCTTGAACTGCGAACACATCATCCTTCTTGAACTGCAGGTACGCCCACTTACTCTCCATGCTGCTACTGTTCCCCTGACTCAACATGCTTAGTCATGAGTCTATTATGTGGTGCCTCATTGAACACCTTTACTGACGAATAAATCATTTGTTGCGTCAGGCCAAAGCTCTCATTTTTGATCAGGTTTAATTTATAGACAGAGGGTAATGCAGTTGCTAATACAAAAAGTGAGTAGTATCATACCGTATACTGGTCTGTCCACCTAAATCCCACACTTGAAACTTAAGGTTCTTATAGGTCACTGTTTCAACATTGAAGCCAATTGCTGCAAAACAAAAATGATTACTCAATTCACAGTCACTTCTTGCATTCTCGTGTCCGTTTATGCATAGAGAGAAGTTACAGAACTTCTGTCCCATTAAAACTGATTTTCTTTAATCTGATGTTGTATATTAGCAGATTACAAACAAGGAAAACAATTGTCAGACATGCACACAAAGAGCAAATTACTGCAGGTGCTAGAAATCCAAAATATAGACAGACAATACTAGAAATACACAGCAGGTCAGGCGGTTAACTTTCAGGTCAATGACCTTTCATCAGAACCGTTTTTCAGCTGGAAATGTTAACTGTTTCTCTCTCCACAGATGCTGTCAGACCTGCTGTGCTCTCCAGCATTTTCTGCTTAATGTTGGACATACGTGTTGGTTTGTGACTTGTCAAATCGCCGTGCTTCCATTTGTAGCATTAACATTTAACAATCAACAACTTGCATTTATATAGCACCTTAAACATAGTAAAGTGTCTCAGGGTGCTTCATTGGTGCGATTATCAAACCAAGTCTGATAGATATCGAGTCAGCTAAGGAGATTATTAGGGCAGGTGACCAAAAGCTTGGTCTAACAGGTAGGTTTTAAAGGAGCAGTTTAAAAAGGCGCAAGGTAGAAAGTCAGAGGCTTAGGAAGCGAAATCCAGGTCTTTAGGGTTCTAGGCACCTGGAGGTACAGTTGTGAATAGTGTAACAAGGGAAATCAAGAATGCATAGATGTCAGAACTACAGAGTGCAGAGATCGGAGGGTTGTATAACGCATAATTGATAAAATACTCCTTAAAAATTGCTTTGCCTGCCTGTTATCTAGCTTGTGATATTGCTTTAATACCCTGCACAGACATCACCCTTAATGAAAAGCGTTTTACTGTCAAATTAAACAGAGGGGTTTGTACTTACTGTACAGTAAGTGCATATTGATTAAGTAGTTACTTTCAAAACCATACTCGGTAATTCACTGTAGGGATTTGAGAGAAACTAATTCCTCTTGTGGGGCATCCAGAACAAGGAGGCATTAAAGTTAGAGTTAGGCTGTTCAGGGCTGAAATCAGGGAGCATTTTCTTCCCACGCAAAGGACAGTGGAAATGTGGGATTCTTTCCCTCAACAGGCTGTGGATGTTGGGGGCTAACTGACATTTTCGAGACTGGGACTGACAGTTTTTTTATTAGGCAACAAGGGTATCAAGGATTACAGAGCAAAAATGGGTTTCAGGTACACCATCAGTCACCATCTAAGTGAATAACAGAATGAACTTGAGCAGCTGAATGGCCTCCTGCTGTTCCCAAGTTTGACTCATACAGTTTATGGGATATTCATCTTCATCCTGACTGTGCCTTTGTTTGAGGTCAACAACTGGTTTCTATTTTTTGAAAGGGTAGTCAAAAGCCTGATTAAGTTTATAAGAACTGAGGGGAAGAAGTACTCTTTGTAAACAAGAACTCAGCCCTTTTTAAGTGATGAAAAGTGTAAAGATATTTACAACAGCAGCTTGCAGTTTATACAATACTTTTACTTTAGAAAAACACTCCCAGTGGTTCACAAAAGTGCAATCAAGACAAAAATAGGAGACCAAGCTGAAGGATTCCTATTGCAGAATCCATTAGGTGACAAGTGGAGCTAAACATTGCTCCCAGAGACTCACATAGAATTATATCAAGTTAATTTTGAACACTAGCAAGTTAATGTAGTGATTTGGTGAGAGAAGGAAACGTACAACTTTCGAGAGAATAAACATTTAAGCATTGAATTTATTTTCAGGAGAGGGTTACATTTGTGCAGTAAATGAAAGATTGAGATGATAAATTTAATGCATTATCGCATGATGGATTTAGGAGTTATAACCGTTTTTTACATTATTTAACCAATGAATCATTGTACATTCCAGAACACTTCAGATGTTAATTCATCACCAGCAGTTTTTGTCACCCTACATGCACATTTGGTATGTGATAAAGTCCCATCAAGCAATCAAATTCGATCAATACAGCACAGCAAGCAATTTTATACTTTAGACGAGGGGGGTTTGTACTACAGCCTAGGAGCGATGTGAATCGAGCCGTTAAAGACCAGGCAATTCTGCCCTATGTCCGGGTTTGTCTTGTTTGAGTTTTGTGGCCTCCCAGGTTTAAAGGGGTCTTTTTAAACACTGCTGTCTTAATGGCGGATAAATCCTAAATTAGAAAGCCAAGGTTTGATGGCAGCAGCAACTTGCTGCAGGCAAATTATTCCCCTCCCTCTTTCATCCCCTTCCTCCCAATACTTGGTTTGCCCCCTACCACTGCCATATCTGCTGAGTGCTTACTGAAGTTATAATGATGCTGGTGAGCAAAGGCTGCATTTTTCATTCACTTTTAATTGGCAAGCCAGTTGTTTGCTTTTCTTTTTAAGAGGACTAGTAGGGATATACAAATGTAAAGAAAATGCAGGTTTGCTTCAGTCAAAAGCTACATGAGGGTGTGCCTCAGGACATCATACTCACTGGGTATGGTGGTGACAACTTCACCCACTTGTAGTTTGTAGAGTATTGTGGTCTTGCCTGCTCCATCCAGACCCAGGATCAATATTCTCATTTCTCGTGTCCCGAACAAGCCAGAAACCAACGTGGACAACCAGCCACCTGCAGTAATCAGGAGGTAGCATCAGCACGAAGCAGCACACTTAATACTTACAGTGTGTACATATTTAAATGAAATACTAACTTCCGTGAGTTTAACGGATTATAACCACTGCTCCCAGTTATACTGGGCAGCTGTTGGTAATGATTCTGCTGTTGTTATTTACAGTTGTTCCAGTTACATCTTTTATTCCTTTACCTGTCCTATCTGACATTTCCTTTTATCTTTCACTATCACCCCTTTTGTCACTTAATCATTCCTGCTCTTCCACTCTATCACAGATCAACCCCTTTGTTTCTTTTCTGCCCCCCCACCTACCCCTCCCTTTCCTGCCTCTGTTCTTGCATAAAACTGTTCCTTCCAATTCTGATGAAAGGTCATTGATTGGAAACATTAACTCTGGAAAGAGAAAGTGATGTTACCTGACCTGCTGAGCATTTCCAGTACTTTCTGCTTATATTTCCGTAATCAAATTCAGTTAAGTTTTCTAACAGCATTAATTTTAACCATTCGTAGGATGTGAGTATCGATGGCAAGGCCGGCATTTATTGCCCATCCCTAATTGCCCTTGAGAAGATGGTGGTGAGCCATCATTTTGAACAGCTGCAGTCCACATGATGTAGGTACACCAACAGTGCTGTAAACCACTTCCAATATAAAATGCTAAACATTAACAAATGATTAGCTGGAAGCAGTTGGAACACTACATGCAGCTCTGAGTGCCCTAATTTAGGAAAGATGTCAATGCATTATGATCAAACCAAGCTCTTTACAGGCCTGAAAGTGTCTGTCTATTTGAAGCCTAAGGTGTTCCCTGTGTGATCTGCTGGTGTGGCACCTGTCTTCACACTTTTGTCTCGGCTCTCAGGAGGGTAAAGTTGAACAGCTTTCCGTCAGTTCTGGCTGTAGGTGAACTGAAGACATATGGCATCAGCAAAGAGAAGAAGAATATGTTAGAGTGTCTGTGCCAGAACGCAGCCCTGTTTGACCCTACAGCGGATCTCAAAGGGCTCTGATGTTGCTCTATCATAGCTGACCTTACTCATCATGTTGTTATGGAAAGTATTCAGCAGCTTCAGCGGGCAGCCAATTTTTTCCAGCAGCTTAAATAGACCGCCTCAGATCACATGGTCAAACACCTTGGGAGAGATTAGTGAAGGCAATATATAGGGTTCTCTTTTGCTCACGGCATTTCTCTTGCAGATGCTGGACTGAGAAGGTCGAGTCAATTATAGATCTTCCAGTTCTGAAACCACACTGGGATTCTGGGTAGATATGTTCAGCCAGGATCTGCAGTCAGGCAAAACAGGCAAATATTTTTTCCCAAGCTGCTCAGTAGGGAGATGCCTCGATAATTGCTGCTGGAGTTGTCCTTGTTCTTGTACAGAATCATAATCTTTGAATCACGCACATCCTGGGGCATTGCCCCCTCCCTCCAGCAGAGAGGGGGAAAGTGTGCGCAGATGCTGCTGGGGTGCTGGCTTCCTGGGCTTGATGAGCTCAGGCGATATAGCATCAGCATCTGGTGCTTTGCCAATGGTAAGCAAGTCAATACGTTTGCTGAGCTCCTCCACTGTGAGTTCAATAGCCACCTCTTCCATGACAGGCAGGCTTTCTATGGTGTCTAGAGTGTCCTCATTGACAGTGTTCTCCCTGGACTACTCAAGGTAGTGTTCCACAAATCTCCCCAACTGTTTATTGCAGTCGGTGATGACCTCCTCTGTCTTTGTTCTCAATGGAGGTGATGCAGCTGTTTGAGCTATATAATGTCCCTAGCATTTCCTGTGTCATCACTGGGGCAGCGCTGAGCAGTCTCTTCGACTTTACTTCTTAGTGTATTCAGTCTTCGGTA
Organism: Cetorhinus maximus; assembly: GCF_964194155.1. NCBI lineage: Eukaryota > Metazoa > Chordata > Chondrichthyes > Lamniformes > Cetorhinidae > Cetorhinus > Cetorhinus maximus. The sequence goes on along the minus strand of NC_135900.1, from coordinate 4,526,998 downwards.
TTACCACAAAAATAAAGGGGTTACATTTTTTAAATTCATTCACGGGATGTGGGCTTCGCTGGTTGGCCCAGCATTTATTGCCCATTCTTGCTGTCCTTGAGAAGGTGGTGGTGAGCTGCCTTCTTGAACCACTGCAGTCCAAGTGGTGTAGGTACACCCACAGTGCTGTTAGGGAGGGAGTTCCAGGATTTTGACCCAGCGACAGTGAAGGAATGGCGATATATTTCCAAGTCAGGATGGTGAGTGACTAGGGGGGGAACTTCTAGGTGGTGGTGTTCCCATCTATCTGCTGCCCTTGTCCTTCTAGTTGGTAATGGTCCTGAGTTTGGAAGGTGCTCTCGAAGGAGCCTTGTTGAATTCCTGCAGTGCATCTTGTAGATGGTACACACTGCTGCTACTGTGTGTCAGTGGTGGAGGGAGTGAATGTTTGTGGATGTGGTGCTAATCAAGCGGGCTGCTTTGTCCTGGATAGTGTCAAGCTCCTTGAGTGTTATTGGAGCTGCACTCATCCAGGCAAGAGGGGAGTATTCCATCACACTCCTGACTTGTGCCTTGTAGATGGTAACAGGCTTTGGTGAGTCAGGAGGTGGGTTACTCGTTGCAGGATTCCCAGCCTCTGACCTGCTCATGTAGCCACAGTATTTATATGGCTAGTCCAGTTCAGTTTCTGGTCAATGGTAACCCCAGGATGTTGATAGTGGAGGATTCAGTGACGGTAATGCCATTGAACATCAAGGGGCAATGGTTGGATTCTCTCTTGTTGGAGATGGTCATTGTCTGACACTTGTGTGGCGCGAATGTTACTTGCCACTTGTCAGCCCGAGCCTGGGTATTGTCCAGGTATTGCTGCATTTGGACATGGACTGCTTCAGTATCTGGGGAGTTGCGAATGGTGCTGAACATTGTGCAATCATCAGTGAACATCCCCACTTCTGACCTTATGATGGAATGAAGGTCATTAATGAAGCAGCTGAAGGTGGTTGGGCTGAGGACACTACCCTGAGGAACTCCTGCAGTGATGTTCTGGAGCTGAGATGACTGACCTCCAACAACCACAACCATTTTCCTTTGTGCTAGGTATGACTCCAACCAGCGGAGAGTTTTCTACCTGATTCCCACTGGCTCCAGTTTTGCTAGGGCTCCTTGATACCACACTTAGTCAAATGCTGCCTTGATGTCAAGGGCAATCAGTCTCACCTCACCTCGGGAGTTCAGCTCTTTTGTCCATGTTTGAACCAAGGTTGTAATGAGGTCAGGAGCTGAGTGGCCCTGGCAGAACCCAAACTGGGCGCCAGTGAGCAGGTTATTGCTAAGGAAGTGCTGGAATATTGTCAGGTCCTATAGTCTTTGCAGTATCCAGTGCCTTCAGCCGTTTCTTGATATCACGTGGAGTGAATCGAATTGGCTGAAGACTGGCATCTATGATGCTGGCGGCCTCCGGAGGAGGCAGAGGTGGATCATCCACTTGGCACTCCTGGCTGAGGATTGTAGCAAATGCTACAATACAAATGCTAAATCCTTATCTTTTGCACTGATGTGCTGGGCTCCCCCATCATTGAGGATGGGGATATTTGTGCAGCCTCCTCCTTCATTGAATTGTTTAATTGCCCACCACCATTCACGATTGGATGTGAAAGGACAGCAGAGCTTAGATCTGATCCATTGGTTGTGGGGTCGCTCAGCCCTGTCTATCACTTGCTGTATGTGTTTGGCATGCAAATAGTTCTGCGTTATAGATTCACCAGGTTGACACCTCATTTTTAGGTATGCCTGGTGTTGCTCCTGGCATGCCCTCCTGCACTTTTCATTGAACCAGGTTGGTGATAATGGTAGAGTGGAGGATATGCTGGGCCATGAGGTTACAGATTGTGTTCGAGTACAATTCTGCTGCTGCTGATGGCCCACAGCGCCTCATGGATGCACAGTCTTGAGTTGCTAGATCTGTTCGAAATCTATCCCATTTAGCACAGTGGTAATGCCACACAACACAATGGAGGTATCCTCAATGTGAAGGCAGGACTTCGTCTCCACAATGACTGTGTGGTGGCCACTCCTACCAATACTGTCATGGACAGATGCATCTGCGGCAGGCAGGTTAGTGAGGATGAGGTCAAGTATGAGGGGCATTGATAGGGTAGACAGGAAAGAACTTTTCCCCTTGGTGGAGGGATCAATAACCAGGGGGCATAGATTTAAGGTAAGGGGCAGAAGGTTTAGAGGGGATGTGAGGAAGAATATTTTCACCCAGAGGGTGGTGGGAATCTGGAACTCGCTGCCTGAAAGGGTGATAGAGGCAGAAACATTATAACCTTTAAGAAGTATTTGGATGTGTACTTGCGATGCCATGGCATACAAGGCTATGGGCCTAATGCTGGAAAATAGGATTAGAATAGTTAGGACCAGTGCAGACTTGATGGGCCGGAGGGCCTTTTTCTGTGCTGTAGATCTCTATGGCTCTATGTTTTTCCCTCTTGTTGGTTCCCTCACCACCTGTCGCAGACCCAGTCTAGTAGCTATGTCCTTTAGGACTTATCCAGCTCGGTCATTAGTGGTGCTACCGTGGCACTCTTGGGTACCCCACCCAGAGTACATTCTGCGCCCTTGCCACCATCAGTACTTCCTCTGAAGTAGTGTTCAACATGGAGGAGCACTGATTCATCAGCTGAGGGAGGGCAGTACATGGTAATCAGCAGGAGGTTTCCTTGCCCATGTTTGACCTGATGCCATGAAACTTCACGGGGTCCGGAGTCGATGTTGAGGACTCCCAGAGCAATTCCCTCCCCACTGTATACCACTGTGCCGCCATCTCTGCTGGGTCTGTTGGTGGAACAGGACATACCCAGGGATGGTGATGGTGGTGTCTGGGACATTATCTGTGAGGTATGAATCCGTGAGGACCATGAGGGTGACTATGTCAGGCTGTTGCTTGACTAGCCTGTGAGACAGCTCTCCCAATTTTGGCACAAGCCCCCAGATGTAAGGAAGGAGGACTTTGCAGGGTCGACTGGGCTGAGATTGCCGTTGTCGTTTGATGCCTGGATCGTTGCCGGGTGGTCCATCCAGTTTCATTCCTTTTTTGTGACTTTGTAGTGGTTTGTTACAACTGAGTGACTTGCTCGGCCATTTCAGAGTCAACCATATTGCTGTGGATCTGGAGTCACGTATAGGCCAGGTAAGGGTGGCAGATTTCCTTCCCTGAAGGACATTAGTGAACCAGAAGGGTTTTTACAACAATCGACAATGATTTCATGGTCATCATTAGACTTTTAATTCCAGATTTGTATTTAATTCAAATTCCGTGGCAGGATTCGAACCCAGGTCCCCAGAGCATTACCTTGGGTCACTGGATCACTAGTCCAGTGACAATGCCATTACGCCACTGCCTCCCCTATAGTGAGATTTTGTTCTTTACAAGAGGGTTATTAGAACATACTTGAGTACAAGTGGCTATTACTCTGCTATTTATTTGAAAAGAAAGAATACAAAAAGAAACAGGGACACAGTGGCAACAATTAAAAAGAGTTAACACCAGGTGATGAGCTCCATCTGAACTGTATTTTCTATAATCACTCCAGAGCTCTTCATATACAAGGAAGTTACATGGGTAAATGCAGGGGCTAAAAATTGTGCCCAGCAAAATCCCACAATAAGCAATAAAAGTGCACAGTTAGTTTCTGGGAATTTTGGTGCAGAGAGAAATAGTGATCAGAATAGAGAGAGGAATCACTGCCCTTAGTCCAACTGCGTCATAGGGTCAGTTTAACATATCCTGTGGAAATTCAGCACTGCAGTGGGTGATAGCAGGAAAATGATAATAAAATCATCTCAGTTACCAACATTCACTCTCCTGATCCATTCTAACCCATTTATCCCATTATATCCCACTCCACCATGCTCCTCATCCCGCCCCTCACACACCACGGCCCCCAGTCCACCCTATCCCTCCACCCATTCGCCCCCCCCATCCCAGTGCCTGCTCCCATCATTCCCTTCCCCTCATTCCCCATACCACACTCCCTCCCCACCCCCTCCTCCCCTCCACTCCCTACCCTTCCCCCTCTTTCTACCACAATAGAGGATGCACATCCCAGAAATAGCTGTAAATCAGGAAATGGATGGGAAGAAAGAACTCGATAAAATTACAATCACCAGGGAAGTGGTACTGAGTAAATTGTTGGAGCTGCGGGCTGACAAGTCCACGGTTTCTGATGGGCTTCATCCTAGGGTCTTAAAAGAAGTGGCTAGGGAGATAGTAGGTGTGTTGGTTTTAATTTTCCAATATTCCCTTGATTCGGGGAAGGTTCCATTAGACAGGAAAATAGCAAATGTAACTCCATTATTCGAAAAGGGAGGAAGACAGAGAGCAGGAAACTACAGGGAAGTTAGCCTAACATCTGTCATAGGGAAAATGTTAAAGCTATTATTAAAGATGTTATAGCAGGGCACAAGGAAAATTCAGGGTAATCAGGCAGAATCAACATGGTTTTGTGAAAGGGAAATCATGTTTAACCAATTTATTGGAGTTCTTTGAAGAAGTCACATGTGCTGTGGATAAAAGGAGAACCTGTAGATGTACTGTACTTAAGATTTCCAGAAGGCATCTGATATCAAAGGTTACTGCAAAAAAATAAAAGCTCATGGTGCAGGGGGTAACATATAGGCACGGATAGAAGATTGGCTGGCTAACAAGGAAAAAAAGTGGGCATGAATAAGTCTTTTTCCGATTGGCAAAATGTAACGAGTGGTGTACTGAGGCCTCAACTTTTTACAATTTATATAAAATACTTGGATGAAAGGACCAAAGGTATGGTTGCTAAATTTGCTGATGCCACAGAGATAGGTAAGATAGTAAGATGTAAAGAGGACACAAAGAAGATACAAAGGGACATAGGTTGGTTAAGCGAGTGGGCAAAGACCTGGCAAATGCACTATAACGTGGGAAAGTGTGAAATTGTCCATTTTGGCAGGAAAAATAAAAAAGAAGCATATTATCTAATGGTGAGATTGCAGAGCTTGGAGATGCAGAGGGATGTGGGTGCCCTGGTGCATGAATCGCAAATGGTCAATATGGTAGTACATCAAATAATTAGGAAAGCTAATAGAATGTTATAATTTATTGCGAGGGGAATTGAATACAAAAGTAGGGAGATTATACCTCAGTTACACAGGGCATTAGTACAGTATTGGTCTGCTTATTTAAGGATGTGATGCGTCGGAAGCAGTTCAGAGAAGGTTTACTAGACTAATACTTGGATCAGGCGAGCGGTGTTACGAGGAAAGGTTGGACAGGCTAGGCTTGTACCACTGGAGCTTAGAAGAGTAAGAGGTGACTTGATTGAAACACAAAATCCTGAGGGGTCTTGACAGGGTGGATGCGGAGAAGATATTTCCTCTTGTGAAAGAATCTAGTATTAGGGGTCATGATTTAAAAAATAAGGGGTCACCAATTTAAGACAGAGATGAGGAGAAATTTATTCTCTCAGAGTGTTGAGACTTCAGAATTCTCTTCCTCAAAAGGCAGTTGAGGAATGTCCTTGAATATCTTTAAGACAGAGGTAGGTAGATTCTTGATAAGAAAGGGGTGAAAGATTATCGGGGGTAGGTGGGATTGTAGAATTGGGGTTACAATCAGATCAGCCATGATCTTATTGAAAGGCTGAGCAGGCCCGAGGGGCTGAGTGGCCTACTCCTGCTCCTAATTCATACGTTCATATTTTCACCCCTGTCTCCTCCAATCTCCACTCCACTATCTACACTCTCCCCAAACCCACCACTCCCTACCAACTCCCTCACCCCCCACTCCATACACTACATCCTCTTCCCCCATTCCCTACCCCCTCCCTCAAACCCACTCCCTAACCTCTCCCTCACCCCCACTCCCTAACCTTGCCCTCCCCCCAACTCCCTAACCTCTACCCCCTCCCTTCCCCCCACTCTCTAACCTCGCCCTCACCCCCACTCACTATCCTCTACCCCCTCCCTCCCCCCCACCCCATACACTACACCCTCTCCCTCTCCCTAATGCCCATTCCCTACCCCCTCCCTCACCCCCACTCCCTAACCTCTCCCTCACCCCCACTCCCTAACCTCTCCCTCACCCCCACTCCCTAACCTCTCCCTCACCCCCACTCCCTAACCTCTCCCACACCCCCACTCCCTAACCTCTCCCACACCCCCACTCCCTAACCTCTCCCTCACCCCCACTCCCTAACCTCTCCCTCACCCCCACTCCCGAGCCTCTCCCTCACCCCCACTCCCGAGCCTCTCCCTCACCCCCACTCCCGAGCCTCTCCCTCACCCCCACTCCCGAGCCTCTCCCTCACCCCCACTCCCGAGCCTCTCCCTCACCCCCCACTCCCGAGCCTCTCCCTCACCCCCACTCCCGAGCCTCTCCCTCACCCCCACTCCCGAGCCTCTCCCTCACCCCCACTCCCGAGCCTCTCCCTCACCCCCACTCCCGAGCCTCTCCCTCACCCCCACTCCCGAGCCTCTCCCTCACCCCCACTCCCGAGCCTCTCCCTCACCCCCACTCCCGAGCCTCTCCCTCACCCCCACTCCCGAGCCTCTCCCTCACCCCCACTCCCGAACCTCTCCCTCACCCCCACTCCCGAACCTCTCCCTCACCCCCACTCACTATCCTCTACCCCCTCCCTCGCCCGCACTCCCTAACCTCGCCCTCACTCCCTATCCTCTACCCCCTCCTTCCCCCCACTACATACACAACACCCTCTCCCCCTCCCTCACCCCCACTCCCTAACCCCTCCCTCACCCCCACTCAGTAACCCCTCTCTCACCCCCACTCCCTCCCTCACCCCCACTCCCTACCCCCTCCCTCCCTACCCCCTCCTCACATCCACTCCCTACCCCCTCCCCTCACCCCCCTCCCTACCCCCTCCCTCACCCCCCTCCCTACCCCCTCCCTCACCCCCCTCCCTACCCCCTCCCTCACCCCCCTCCCTACACCCTCCCTCACCCCCACTCCCTACCCCCTCCCTCACCCCCCTCTCCCTACCCCCTCCCTCACCCCCTCTCCCTTCCCCCTCCCTCAGCCCCACTCCCTTCCCCCTCCCTCAGCCCCACTCCCTTCCCCCTCCCTCACCCCCACTCCCCATCCCCTACCCCCTCCCTCACCTCCACTCCCTACCCCCTCCCTCACCCCTACCCCCTCCCTCACCCCTACCCCCTCCCTCACCCCCACTCCCTTCCCCCTCCCTCACCCCTACCCCCTCCCTCACCCCTACCCCCTCCCTCACCCCTACCCCCTCCCTCACCCTACCCCTCCCTCACCCCTACCCCCTCCCTCACCCCTACCCCCTCCCTCACCCCTACCCCCTCCCTCACACCCACCCCCTCCCTCACCCCCACTCCCACTCCCTTCCCCCTCCCTCACCCCCACTCCCTTCCCCCTCCCTCACCCCCACTCCCTTCCCCCTCCCTCACCCCCACTCCCTTCCCCCTCCCTCACCCCCACTCCCTTCCCCCTCCCTCACCCCCACTCCCTTCCCCCTCCCTCACCCCCACTCCCTTCCCCCTCCCTCACCCCCACTCCCTACCCCCTCCCTCACCCCCACTCCCTTCCCCCTCCCTCACCCCCACTCCCTTCCCCCTCCCTCACCCCCACTCCCTTCCCCCTCCCTCACCCCCACTCCCTACCCCCTCCCTCACCCCCACTCCCTACCCCCTCCCTCACCCCTACCCCCTCCCTCACCCCCACTCCCTACCCCCTCCCTCACCTCCCCTCCCCTCCCTCTACCCAATCCCTCACCTCCACTCCCTACCGCCCTCTCACTACCAACTCCGTCACCTCCTCCTCCTCCCTCCTTCCCCCAGTTGTTTGACCGGCTGCAGTTTTGCCCGGGTCCCGGCCTCCGGGTGCGGAGGCCCGGGACTTCCTCACTCACCCATCCTGATCCTGATCCCGGTCCTGATCCTGATCCCGATCCGGATTCCGGCCCCGATCCGACGTGGCCCTCGACTACAGGCTGCGCGCGCACCTTTTCATAAACCAGCCTCTGACCCCGGGCCGCAGATTCGCGCCTCGGAAACACCAGAAAATAAACAACCCGCTTCTCTTTAATCTCCATTTAAATATCCGGCATTTTCTACAGCCCCGCATTGACTTCAGTTCAGTTGTTGCATATGTTTTTTATTTAAAGTCATCCATCAGCCGATTCGTCAGCGTTGATTGTCACGTGATCCAGCTCGGTTTCATTCTCATCACTCGCGGTAGCGGACCGCCCGCGGCGTTGCTGCTGTGCCAAGTGGCTGCGCAAGAGCGGGAAGAAATATGGCAATCTGCACCATTTATTTTAACAATTAAAAACTGAAAATGCAGGCAATCAGGCCTGGCAGCCTCTCTGCTGAGAGCAGAAGAGTTGATTTTTCAGATTGTAAACCTTCCATTAAAACTCCTTTCAGCAGTCTGACATTCAGTCCATTTTTTTCACAATTCTGCTTCAAATCCCTATGTCCAGAATTATAAAGACAAGACACAAGCATTCCTGAAGAAACCATATTCAACTTGCAACGTTAATTATGTTAAAAGCAAAATACTGCAGATGCTGGAAATCTGAAACAAAAACAGAAAATGCTGCAACAACTCAGCAGGTCAGACAGTACCTGTGGAGAGAGAAACAGAGTTGATGTTTCCAGTCCATATGACTCTCCTTCAGAGTTCTTCAAACATTAATTATGTTTCTCGCTCCACAGACCTGCTGAGTATTTCCAGCACTTCCTGTTTGCTTTCAGATTTCCAATATCAACAGTATTTTGATATTATTTGAAAAATATCTTGCATTTATATAGCACCATGCACAACCACAGAATGCCAAAATTTCTTTTCCATCAAAATGGAAACTGCCTATCTTGTGTTGTAAGTACACCATCCATGCAGCATCAATTGTGGCAAGAGTTAAATTGTGGGTGTGACAAGTTTACCCCTCAGGATCTTATATATTTCAATCAAGTCTCCTCTTATTCTTCTAAACTCCAGCGGATACAAGCCTAGCTTGTCCAACCTTTCCTCATAATACCTATTCAAGGTATTAGTCTGGTTAACCTTTTCTGAACTGCTTCCAACACATTTACATCCTTCCTTAAATAAGATGTGGTCTCAATAGTTCTGATGAAGAGTCATTCGGACGTGAAACATTAACTCTGTCTTCTTCTCCACAGATGCTGTCAGACCTGCTGAGTTTTTCCAGCAATTTTTGTTTTTGTTTCAGATTTCCAGCACCCGCAGTATTTTGCTTTTAGCTTTGGTCTCAATAGTGCTCTGTATAACGGAAGCACAATGCCATGAAGCTATTAATGTGTATGATGTTATTGGAAATTATTTTTTAAAATATAGGTTTAGTCTGTGGGTGTGTCTATGTGTGTTTAATTGGATTAAATCCAGTTAGTCTGGGTGCTTTGATTTATCATAGTTTTGAGATAGAGTGCATTTGAATTTTGTTGACCAGAGCATCCAATAAGGGGAGTGAAATCTTGCACCTAGCTAGGAGACACCAAGCAATATGTTTATATTACTAATAAAATTGGTACTATGAAAGGGGTTTTATTGTTAGAAGAGATGGAGTTCAAAGGGCCTGGTGATACAATGATAATTTACATTCAAAGAGAAGTGCTGGGTATAACCGGAGGGGAGTTTGTGTGTGCAGAGCAGAGGCATGTAACATCAAAGCAGCTGTAAGCCTGCAACTGTCTGCAAAGGAACCAAATTGAAAGGAACCTCATTTTGAATTTGTAAGGTGTCTGCTTAAAGTAGGGTTTATTAATTAAAATAAATAAAAAATAATTAAAACTTTAAAATAAAATAATTAAAATAAATACCTAAAACAGATGCCTGTGTAATTAAGTAATATATACATTTTAGCTGTAGGTGGTACTAGCTTTTAATAAACACAGTAAGTTGTAGTATACATAGGAAATATTCTAAGTTAATTAAGAAAATAATTAAATTAAATTAACTAAATAGTATTTAAAAAAATGGTAAGACAGGTGTTATGTTGCAGCTGTGGAATGTGCGCCAAGGCAATCCAGGTCTGCAGGAAATGTAAGCAGCTAGAGGAATTCCAGATCAGTATTATTGATCTGGAAGCCAAACTGCAGACACTGCGCAACATATGGAGGGGGAGAAATACCTGGACACACTGTTCCAGCAGACAGTCACACTTCTTGGAGTAGGGTTATCTCCTTTTGGACAACGATGTGAGACAAGAGGATGTGACCAATCAAGTAGTTGTGAAGGAGCTTCAGACTTTGCAATTGTCAAACAGGTACAAGGTGTTTGCTACTTGTGTGGATGAAAGCATGGCCTGCAGGGTGGGTGAGCCAGCTGGCCATGGCACCATGGTACAGGAAGCTGATCAAAAGGGGGCAGCAAACAGGAATGTAATGGTAGTAGATGACAGTAGAGTGACGGGGATTGACACTGTTCTCTGCAGCAATGTACGATAGTCCAGACAGCTGTGCTGCCTGCCCAGTGCCAGAGCTCAGGACATTGGCTCAGGGCTGGAGAGGAACTTTCAATGGGAGGGAGAGGATCCATTTGTCTTGGTCCATGTGTGTACCAACGGCATAGGTAGAACTAGGAAAGAGGTTCTACACAAAGAGTATGAGGAGCTAGGCACTAAATTAAAAAGCAGAATTTCAAAAGTAATTATCTCTGGATTAATAACTGAGCCACATGCAAATTGGCATAGGGTACATAAAATTAGAGAGATGAATATGTGGCTCAAAGACTGATGTGGGAGAAGTGCGTTCCAGTTCTTGGGGCACTGGCACCAGTTCTGGGGAAAGTGGGGGCCATACTTTTGGACACATGAATAATGCTGAGATGAGTGTTCTTGCGAATCGCAAAACTAGGGAAGCAGAAAGGGTTTTAAACTAAACCGTAGGGGCAAGGGATCAATTGTGGGAAGATGTGGTACATTAAAGAGTAGAGACAAGGTAAGAGAGGAAAGTGTTAAATTGGGAAATTGGGAAATAAACAGACCATGACAGGAAGGGACAGAGGGTACAAATCTAAGAGTAAACCAACAGACAAGGCTAGCAATTACAAAAATAATAAAAGGGGAAAACTTAAAGCTCTGTATCTGAATGTGCGTAGCATTCATAACAAAGTAAATTAATTGATAGAGCACATTGAAGTAAATAAATATGACTTGATAGCCATTACAGAAACATGGCTGGAGGATGACAGGTATTGAGTTCTGCGTATTGAGGCGTATATGACATTCAAGAAGAATAGGAAGTTAGGTAAAGGTGGAGGGGTAGCACTGTTAATCAAAGATGGCGTTGATGCAGTAGTTAGAGATGACCTTGGTTCAGGAGATTAAGATGTAGAATCAGTTTGGGTGGAGATGAGGAATAGTAGGGGAAAGATGTCACTAGTGGGAGTCGTCTATAGGCCCCCTAACATTAACCACAATGTATGACAAAGTATACAAGAAGAAATACTGGGTGCTTGGGAAGCAGTACTGAGTAAACTGATGGAGCTACGGGTGGACAAGCAGGCTCATAGACTCATAGACGTTTACAGCACAGAGGGAGGCCATTCAGCCCATCGCGTCCACGACAGTCATCAAAGACCTAACTACACTGATCCCATTTTCCAGCGCTTGGCCCATTGCCCTAGATGCTATGGCTACGCAAGTGAATATCTAAATACTTCTTAAATGTTACGAGAGTTTCTGACTCAACCACCCTTTCAGGCAGTGAGTTCCAGACTCCCACCACTTCATCTCTGGGTGAAAAAATTTCTACTCAACTCCCCTCTTAGTCTCCTGCCTTTTACCTTAAATCTTACTATACATTCCTATCAGGCCCCCTCTCAATCTTCGCTGCTCCAAGGAAAACAACCCCAACCTATCCGATCTTTCCTCAGCTCAGACTCTCCAGCCTAGGCAGCATCCTGGTAAATCTCCTCTGCACCCTCTCCAGTGCAATCACATGCTTCCTATAATGTGGTGACCAGAACTGCCCGCAGTACTCCAGTTGTGGCCTAACCAGCAATTTATACAGTTCCAGCATAACCTCCCTGCTCTTGCATTCTATGTTTCAGCTAATAAAGGCAAGTATCCCATATCTTAATCACCTTATCTACCTGCCCTGCTACCTTCAGTGATCTGTGGATATGCACACCAAGGTCCCTCTGTTCTTCAGTACTTTCCAGGGCCCTACCATTCATAGTGTAATCCCTTGCCTTGTTAGCCCTCCCCAAGTGCATTACCTCACATTTTTCCGGGTTAAATTCCATTTGCCACTGCTCTGCCCACCTGACCAGTCCATTGATATCCTCCTGCAGTTTACGGCTATCCTCCTCACTATTTACCACCCTACCAATTTTTGAGTCATCTGTGAACTTCTTGATCATGCCCCCTACATTTAAGTGCAAATCATTTATGTACACCACAAACAGCAAGGGCCCCAGCACCAAGCCCTATGGAACCCCACTGGAAACAGGCTTCCAATCACAGAAACATCCCTCTACCATCATCCACCGCTTCCTGCCTCTCAGCCAATTTTGGATCCAATGTGCCACTTTGCCTTGAATCCCATGGGCTCTTACTTTTTTGACCAGTCTGCCATGAGGGACCTTATCAAAAGCCTTGCTAAAGTCTATGTAGACCACATTAAATGCGTTACCCTCATCAACAGTCCTGGTTACCTCATCAAAAAATTCGATCAAATTTCTCAAACACGACCTTCCCTTAACAAATCCATGCTGACTATCCCTGATTAATCTGTGTCTCTCCAAGTGCAGGTATATTCTGTCCCTCAGAATTATTTCTAGTAACTTCCTCACTACCGAGGTTAGATTGACTGACCTGTAATTTCCTGGTCTATCCATTCCTCCCTTTTTCAATAATGGGACAATGTTAGCAGTCCTCCAGTCCTCTGGCATCTCACCTGTGGCCAGGGAGGATTTCAAAATCACTGCCGGGGCCCCTGATATCTCTTCCCTTGCCTCCCTCAACAGCCTGGGATACATCTCGTCCGGGCCTGTGGATTTATCCACTTTTAAGGCCGCTAAACCCATTAGTACCCTCCCTATCTCTATGTTAATTTCTTCTAATATTTCACAATCCTCCACCCTGATGTCTATATCTGCGTCATCCTTTTCCATTGTGAAGGCCGATGCAAAGTATTCATTGAGAACTGCACTCACGTCTTCCGGGTCCACACACAGATTACCTCTGTGGTCCCTAATTGGCCCTACTCTTTCCCTAGTTATTCTCTTGCACTTTATATATTTTTTTAAAAACCCTTTGGGTTTTCCTTTATTCTACCCACCAATGCTTTCTCATGCACTCTCTTAGCTTTCCTAGTTTCCTTTCTAAGTTCCCTCCTGCACTTTTTATACTCCTCTAGGGACTCTGCTGTATTGAGCCTTCGGCATCTGCCATAAGCTTCTTTTTTTTTTCTTAATCCTAACCTTTATGTCCCTTGATATCCTGGTTCTCCGGACTTGGTCCCCCCCCTTGTCTTTACGGGAACATATTTGCCTTGTACTCTTGCTATTTCCTCCTTGAATGCCTCCCACTGCTCTGACACAGTTTTATCTGCAAGTAGCAGCTCCCTGTCCAATTGGGCCAAATTGTGTCCCATCTTAGTAAAATTTGCCTTTCCCCAGTTTAGAACTTTTATTCCCAGCCCAACCTTATCCTTTTCCATAACTATCCTAAATCTAACTGCGTTATGGTCACTATCTCCAAAATGCTCCCCCACTGATACGCCTTCCACCTGCCTGGGCTCATTTCCGAATATTAGGTCCAGAACTGCCCCCTCCCTTGTTGTGCTTTCTATGTACTGGCTAAAAAAGTTCTCCTGGATGCAACGGAACAATTATGCTCCCTCCCCACCTTGCACACTAAAATTATCCCAGTTAATATTTGGGTAGTTAAAATCCCCAACTATTACTGCCTTATTATTCTTACACTTCTGTGAAATTTGATTACATATTTGATCCTCTATCTCTCCCTGACTGTTTGGGGGCCTATAGTACACACCCAACAGCGTGTTTGCCCCTTTTGTGTTTTTTACTTCTACCCATATGGCCTCATTTGATGATCCATCTAAGATATCATCCCTCCTCACTGCTATAATTGATTTCATGAGCAAGATTGTGACCACCCCCCTCCTCTTCTATCCTCCTCTCTATCTCACCTGAATACCCTATAACCAGGAATGTTGATTCCAACATTCTGCCAATCCTGCTCTTCTTTTAGCCAAGTCTCGGTCATAGCTATGAGATCATACTCCCACATGCCTACCTGTGCCCTCAGCTCATCTGTCTTATTCCTCAGGTTCCTTGCATTAAAATATATTCCATTTAGCCTCACTGAACTCTCTTCTTTCTTATCTAGCCTATGTTCCCTCTGCCTTCCAGACTCACTTACTAGCGTTTTAACTTCTAATTCCATCTCAGCTTCTCTCCCCTCTGAACTATTTTTCAGGATCCCATCCCCCTGCCTATTTAGTTTAATCCACCCCAGCAGCATTAGCAAACCTCCCAGCGAGGATGTTGGTCCCGTTCCTGCTCAGATGTAACCCGTCTAACTTGTAGAGGTCCCACCTCCCTCAGAAACAGTCCCAATGCCCCAGGAATCTAAAGCCCTCTCTCCTGCACCATCTCTCCAGCCACGCATAAATCCGCTCTATCCTTCTGTTCCCATTCTCACCACTGCTTGGCACCGGGAGTAATCCAGAGATTACTACCTTTGAAGTCTTGCTTTTCACTTTCCTACCTAACTCTCTAAAGTCTGCTTGCAGGACCTCATTTCTCTTTCTTCCTATGTCATTGGTCCCAAAATGGACCACGAGCTCTGGCTGTTCACCCTCCCCCTTCAGGATGTCCTGCAGCCATTCCGTGACATCGCTGACCCTGGCACTCGGGAGGCAACATAGACTCATAGACTCAGACATTTACAGCACAGAAAGAGGCCATTCAGCCCATCGTGTCCATGCCAGCCAACAAAGATCTGACTACACTAATCCTGTTTTCCAGCGCTTGGCCCATAGCCCTGGAGGCCATGGCAACGCAAGTTACGCAACATACAATTCTGGAGGCACATCTACGGCCACAAAGTGCCTGTCTAGCCCCCTCACTAATGAATCCACTACCACTATCGCCTTTCCACAGTTCTTCCTCCCCTCCCCCCACCCCCCGCCCGGGCAGCTGGACCACCCACAGTGCCAAGGCCTTGGCTCTGGCTGGCCTCCACAGAGGAATGGTCACTCTCACCATTTTCCAAGGCTGAAAAACGGTTTGCGAGCGAGATGCACTCGAGGGATTCCCTCACTACCTGCCTGGTCTCCTTCTTCTGTCTGGCGGTCACCCATTCCCTCTCTGTTTGCACTTGCTTAAGCTGCAGGGTGACCACATCCTGAAACGTGCTATGCACGAACATCTCAGCCTCATGAATGTACCGAAGTGCCCCCACCCACCCCCGGCTGCCGCTCAAGCTCCAAAACCCGGAGCTCGAGTTGCTCCAGTCAGAGGCACCTCCTGCAGACATGGTCATCCAGACCACCAGGAGTCTCTAGGATTTCCCACATAGCACAGGATGTGCTAGTGTCCGGGTCTAGATGGACTTCATCCTAGGATCTTAAAAGAGGTGGCTAATGAGGTAATGGTGTTAATTTTCCAAAATTCGCTAGATTCTGGAAAGGTTCTATCAGACTGGAAAGTAGCAAATATTCAAGAAGGGAGGGAGGCAGAAAACAGGAAAGTATAGGCTAGTTAGCTTGAAGTCTGTTGTGGAGAAGGTGATGGAATCAATCATTAGGGAATTTATAGCTGGACACTTAGAAAAACTCAAGGTAATTGGGAAGAGTCAGTATGGTTTTGCAAAATGAAAATCATGTTTAACCAACTTGTTAGAGTTCTTTGAGGAAGTAACAAGTGCTGTGGATAAAGGGGAACCAGTGGATGTACTGTACTTAGATTTCCAGAAGGCATTTGATAAAGTGCCACATCAAAAGTTATTGCGGAAAATAAAAGCTCATGGTGTAGAGGTTAACATATTAGTATGGATTGAAGATTGACTGGCTGGCAGAAAACAGAGAGTATGCATAAATGGGTCTTTTTCTGATTGGCAGGATGTGACGAGTGGAGTCCTACAGGGGCCTCAACTTTATACAATTTATATCAATGACATAAATGAGGGGAATGAAGACGTGGTGGCTAAATTTGCAGATGACACAAAGATCAGTAGGAAATAATGTTGTGAAGAGGACATAAGGAGGTTGCATACGGATATAAATAGGTTGAGTGAGTGTGCAAAAATCTGACAGATGGAGTATAATGTGGGAAAATGTGAAGTTATTCACAAGAAGTGTGGAAGGGCAATAGTGAATCACAGGAAGAATAAAAAAGCAGAGTATTACTTAAATGCAGAATAACAGCAGAATTCCGAGGTGCAGAGGGATATAGGTGTTTTAGTGCATGAGTCACAAAAAGTTAGTATGCAGGTACAGCAAGTAGTTAAGAAGGCTAATGGAATGCTATCCTTTACTGTGAGAGGAACTGAACATAAAAGTAAGGATGTTATGCCTCAATTAAACAGGGCATTGGGGAGACCACATCTCAAATGCTGTGCATAGTTTTAGTCTCATTATTTAAGGAAGGATGTAAATGCATTGGAGGTGGTTCAGAGGAGGTTTACTAGATTGATACCTGGAATGAATGGATTGTCTTAAGAAGAAAAGTTGGACAGACTGGGCTTGTTTCCACTGGAGTTTAGAAGAGTGAGGGGTGATTTGATTGAAGTATACAAGATCCTGAACGGCCTTGACAAGGTGGATGTGGAAAGGATGTTTCCCCTTGTGGGTGAGTCCAGAACTAGGGGGCACTGTTTTAAAATTAGGGGTCACCCTTTTAGGACAGAGATGAGGAGAATTTTTCTCTCCCAGAGGGTTGTGTGACTTTGGAACTCTGGCGCAGAAGGTGGTGGAGTCGGGGGTCACTGAATATTTTTAAGGCGGAGGTAGAGAGATCCTTGTTAGGCAAGGAAATCAAAGGTTACTGGGGGTAGTTGGGAATCTGGAACTCGAAACACAAACAGATCAGCCATGATTTTAATGAATGGCGGAGCAGGCTCGAGGGGCTGGATGGCCTATGTCTGTTCCTATCTCGTACGTTAGTATGCTCTTGTAGGAAGTGCAGGCAAATTTATCAGAAACTTGGTGTCCTTGGTTTGAATTATGAAATTGAACAAACTAGTGTTGTATTCCCCGGAATATAGAAGTTTAATGGATGATTTGATCACAGTGTACAAGATATTTAGGGGAATTGATAGGGTAGATAGAGAGAAATGTTTCTGCTGATCAGGGAGTCTAGGTGTAGGGGACAGAGCCTAAAGCTTAGAGGCCAGGCTTTCAGCAGTGAAATTAGGGAACATTCTTCAAACAAAGGGTGGTAGAATGTTTGGAACTCTCTCCTGCAAACAGCTGTTGATGTCAGATCAATTGTTGATTTTAAATCCGAGATTGATTTTTAATAGTACTAGGGCATAGGGTGCAAAGGGGGTAGGGTGATAGGGGATAGAGTATTAGGGGATAGGGGAAAAGGTGAGTATATGCACTTAGGCCACGGGTCACCCACGATCTCGCTGAATGGCATAACAGGCTCAAGGGACAAAATGGCCTCTTCCTCTTCCTATGGTCTCCAGAAATAAGCAAACCTCATCTTCATTTGAAATCAACCAAGAGGGAGCTGGAGGACTTCGCTGTCTAATCCGCTCCAACCCTCTCTCCTCCTTGAAACCTATCTCTTTGGCCAAGCTTATGGTCAACTGTCCGAGAATGGTGTCAAATCCTAGTCTGAAAATCTCTTGTGAGCAATCTACAATGTTAAAGGTAAGCAAAGAGGTAAGAAATTTGGAAGGCATCAACCTAGGCACCGGAAACAACAATGGCAAACTCAGCCCTGTCGACCCTGCAAAGTCCTCCTTACTAACATCTGGGGTCTAGTGCCAAAACTGGGAGAGCTGTCTCACAGACTGGTCAAGCAACGGCCTGACATAGATATCCTCATGGAATCATACCTTACAGAAAATGTCCCAGGCAGCACCATACCCATCATCATCCCTGGGTATGCCCTGTCCCACCAGCAGGACAGAATCAGCAGAGGTGGCGGCACAGTGGTATACAGCCGGGAGGGAGTTGCCCTGGGAGTCGTCAACATTGACTCCAGACCCCATGAAATTTTCACTTATTTGTTCATGGGATGAGGGCATCAATAGCTAGGCCAGCATCTATTGCCAACCCTAGTTGCCCTTGAAGTATCATGGCATAAGATCAAACATAGGCAAAGAAACTTCCTGCTGATTACCACGTACCCGCGCCCGCCCACCCTTCCCTCAGCTGAATCAATACTCCTCCATGTTGAACACCACTTGGAGGAAGAACTGAGGGTGGAAAGGGGGCAGAATGTACTCTGGGTGGGGGACTTCAATGTTCATCACCAAGAGTGGCTCGGTAACACCACTACTGACTGAGCTGGCTGAGTCCTAAAGGATATAACTGTTAGACTGGGTCTGCGGCAGGTGGTGAGGGAACCAACAAGAGGGAAAAACATACTTGACCTCATCCTCACCAACCTGCCTGCCGCAGATGTATCTGTCCATGACAGTATTGGTAGGAGTGACCCCAGTACAGTCGTTGTGGAGACAAAGTCCCATCTTCACATTGAGGATACCCTCCATCGTGTTGTGTGGCACTACCACTGTGCTAAATGGCACAGATTTCAAACAGGTCTAGCAACTCAAGACTGGGCATCCAGGAGGTGCTGTGGGCCATCAGCAGCACCAGAATTATATTCAAACACAATCTGTAACCTCATGGCCCAGCACATCCTCCACTCTACCATTGCCACCAAGCCAGGGGGTCAACCCTGGTTTAATGAAATGTGCAGAAGGTCATGCCAGGAGCAGCACCAGGCCCACCTGGTACTGGGTTGGTGATGGCATAGTGGTATTGTCATTGAACTAGTAATCCAGAGACCCAGGGTAATATTCTGGGGACCAGGGTTTGAATGCAGCAGATGGTGGAATTTGAATTCAATAAAAATCTGGAACTAAAGAGTCTGATGATGACCATAAAACCATTGCTGATTGTTGTAAAAGCCCATCTGCTTCACTGATGCACTTTAGGGAAGGAAATCTATCGTCCTTAGCTCTTCTGGCCTACATGTGATCTAAAAGCCCTCTGAACAAGGGCAATTAGGGATGGGCAATAAATGCAGCCTAGCCAGCGACGCCCACATCCCATGAACAAATAATTTTTTAAAAAGGCGCCAACCTGGTGAAACTACAACACAGGACTACTGGCGTGCTGATTTGGAAATATATCACTGTTCCTTCACTGTCGCTGGGTCAAAATCCTGGAACTCCCTCCCTAACAGCACTGTGGGTGTACCTACACCACATGGACTGTAGCGGTTCAAGAAGGCAACTCAACACCACCACCTTCTCAAAGGCAGCTAGGGATGGGCAACAAATGCTGGCCTAGCCAGCAAAGCCCACGTCCCATTAATGAATTTTTAAAAATAAAAAAACGTTAGCCTTTATTGCAAGGGGACTGAAGTACAAGAGCATGGAAGTCTTGTTATAATTGTACAGGGCTTTGTTGAAATCACACCTGGCACAGTTCTGGCCACCATATCTAAGGAAGGATATACTTGCGGTATAATGAAGGTTCACTAAATTTGTTTGTGGGATGAGAGGGTTGTCCTATGATGAGTGGCTGAGTAAATTGGGTCTATATTCCCTGGAGTTTAGAGGAATGGGGGACTGATCACAGTGAGACAAACAAGATTTTGAAAGAGCTTGATAGGGTAGACACTGATAGTTTGTTTCCTCTGGCTGGAGAATCCAAAACAGGGCGTCACAGACCTCATGATTAGGGGTGAAGCATTTAGGACTGAGATGAGGAGCAATTTCTTCACTAAAAGGGCTTTGGATCTTTGGAATTCTCTACTTGTGGTGCTCCATTGTTGAGTAGATTCAAGTCTGTAGGAGAGAGATTTTGGATCTCTCAGGAAATCAAAGGATGTGGGGAGCAGGCAGGAAAGTGGCGTTGAGGTAGATGTTCAGCCATGACCATGTTGAATGGCAGAGCAAGTTAGGAGGGCTGAATGGTCGACTCCTGCTGCTATTTCTAATGTTCTCCAAATAGAAGTTGCCATTGCATGTTTCTTGTGACAACAATGAATAGGGAGTCACAGAGTCACAGAATCACACAGTGTAGAAGAGGCCCTTCGGCCCATCGAGTCTGCACCGACAAGTGAGAAACACCTGACCTACCTACCTAATCCCACTTACCAGCACTTGGCCCCATAGCCTTGAATGTTATGACTTGCCAAGTGCTCATCCAGGTACTTTTTAAAGGATGTGAGGCAACCCGCCTCCACCACCCTCCCAGGCAGCGCATTCCAGACCATCACCACCCTCTGGGTAAAAAAGTACTTCCTCACGTCCCCCCTAAACCTCCTGCCCCTCGCCTTGAACTTATGTCCCCTCATGACTGACCCTTCAACCAAGGGGAACAGCTGCTCCCTATCCACCCTGTCCATGCCCCTCAAGAAGCACCAAGTCTGTATGTTTGAGCGCACTTTCCTCCAGGGAGTGGTCACTAGTTATTTGTGAATTGTTCCACTCTTCTGTACGAGGCTAACGTCCACTTTATTTTTGCTTGGTCCGCTTGTGATGTGAAATATTTCACGGCTCACGAACGCACGCAACAGCGATGGCGCTTTCTCCCTCAAGTGAGTTTCCCTGTAACAAACTAACTGAGCCTTTGACCGTTGGGGGATTTACTTATTGAAATCAGCACATGTTAGTGTTCCTGAGGAAGAGCAAAGTACCCCTTTACTATAAAACAACTTCCCCACCTAAGAGTTACTTGTGTATGCATTTTCCCCTTTCTACTACTGTAGAAATAAATTTTACTAAAACAATTGAGTTCAGTTTTTTTGCAACTTCGGCCAGCAGTGAACTGGGTCACAATCCAGACTCTTCACAGCCAGATCTGGGAGACTGTAAATGCCTTTCATTTCTTAAATTCATCTTTGCTGCACCAAGATGCAATTATCCTTACAGACGAGTGAATATTTTGAGAGCCAATCATTAGGTAAGGAAAAATTTTGCATAAATAATGCATTGTGGCAGGAAGAATGAAGAGAGGCAACACAAACTAAACGATGAAGGGGGTACAGGGGAGAGACAGAGCTGTGGGTTCACTTACACAAGCCATTAAAGGTGGCAGGACAATTTGGGAAGGTTATTAAAAAAAAAATACAGGATCCCCGACTTTGTAAATAGAGAGATGATAGAGTACAAAAGCAAGGTGGTTATGGTGAAGCTTTCTAAAACACAGGCTGTGCCCCAGCTGAGTATCATGTCCAATTCTGGTCACCATACTTTAGGAAGGATGGAGAGGGTGCTGAGGAGGTTTACCAGGGGACTTCAGCAGTATAGAGAGACTGGAGAAGCTGGGACTGTTCTGCTTAGAGCAGGGAAGGTTAGGATGAGATTTAATAGAGGTGTTCAAAATCATGCTGGGTTTTGATGGAGTAAATAAGGAGAAACTTTCTACTGGCTGAAGGGTTGATAACTAGAGGGACACAGATTTAAGGTGATTGGCAAAAGAACCAGAGGTGAAATGAGGAAAATAAAATTACACGGTGAGCTGTTTTGATCTGGAATGTGCTGCCTGATCGGGTTGCGGGGGGGAAGCAGATTCACCAGTAACTTTCAAAAGGGAATTGGATAAATACTTAAAGGGGAAAGATTTACAAGGTTATGGGAAAAGAACAGGGGACTGGGATTAATTGGATAGGTCTTTCAAAGAGCCAGCCTAGACAGGATGGACAGAATGGCCTCCTTCTGTGTTACATGATTGTATTGAGTGACACTGTGGGTTAGATTAACGGGATGGACTTCAGCCAAATATGGGGCCTCCAATTTCTTCACTCAAAGGGTGGTGAATCGTTGGAAATCTCACACCATAATGCCGAAGAACTGATTATAACCACTGGAATAGTTTAATTTAAGTGAATTATGTTGTGACATGAGCTGCTTTATCATTAATTGAGCATGTGAAAATGTTACTGGCTGATTTCCTAATGTATTTTATTACATGTTTTATTTATAGCGGATGAGTTAGTGAGGAGGGCCACGGGGTGGCCGGGTTTCTTAACTGGGCTCCGAAAAGCAGTGGGGGTGAAATCGCCCTCGGGAGGGAGCGCTAGCCAACAGGCCTTACGCATCCGTGCAATTTCCACGAAAGTTAACGGGGAAGACAGTGAGCTGCTGATTCGCTGTCGCTACTGTCACATTGCCAGCTCCCCTCAACCCCCGCACCCCAACTCCCAGAAAGACCGACTCCATTCCCTGACATTCACCTCAGAATATTTTTAGTCTTACTGATATCATTATCATAAAATGCTTTTGCCTCCTCGTCTGAAAGGAGATCCAACCGCTGAAAGCAGATTTGGACGGCAATTGGACTCGTAGTACGTTACCTTCAGTCCTATAAACCATTAAGCTAATAACCAGCGATTAATAGACCCCCCCCCACAACCACCGCTCCACCCCTCCCAACTCCCACCCCCTAGTCTAGGAAGATGATGTTGCCACTAATCGATGCTCAGTGTTCCTGTAGAGAATGCCTCTTAGCTGCTTTTATAAGCAGGATGGTTTAACTTGTCCTCTGTTAAAATCGTGAACCAGCGCTGAAACATTTCTGGAAGAATCGGAAATTCTTAGAGGGGTTTGAATGGGTGGATGCTCAGAGGCTCCTTCCCTGGGCTGGAATGTCTAGAACTTGGGGTTATAAGGGATCAGCCATTTGGGACTGAGATGAGGAGAAATTGCTTCACGAAGAGGATTATTGTGAATATTTGGAATTCTCTACCCAGAGAGTTGTGGATGCTCAGTTGTTTAGCATATTGAAGACTGGGATCGATGGGTTTTTGGACACGAAGGGGTTTAAGGGATAAGGGAATAGGGCAGGGAGATGGAGTTGAGGTAGAGGATCTTATTGAAAGGCAGAGCAGGCTCAAGGGCGAGATGGCCGACTCCTGCTCCTATTTCCTATGTTATATAATTTGGGGAAAATGAAATTCCGGTCGGACACAACAAGTGGGGAGGCAGGTCTGCCTGTCTGCAGTGACTGTATCCATTTAACTTTCCAACAGGTTATGTCACGCCTGTTTGTAGTTTAAACCTCAAGAATCCGGTCTAAAACTTGACCTCAGAATTTTGACACCTAGGAGCCCTTATTAATTTATACTTTCGATAAATCTCATACAGTACAGATCTGACATACACAAATTATCACAGGAGCTGGGGGCCCCTGCTGCTGCCTCTTTGTAACTGCAGCCTTGCTAAATGGTGTCAGTAATATCTCTCTGTCCTGCTGATTCAGGTAGCATTGTTGAATCTATGGCGTGATTCGAAGACGGTGCAGCGATGCTCCCAGCGCCCTGGCCGGCATTTCTCAAACACTACTGGAGCTGGGTCAGAGGGTAGTGGGAATCAGACCCAGGTCAGAGGGTAGTGGGAATCAGACCCAGGTCAGAGGGCAGTGGCACTTAATGTCCATTCCTTGTTGTTGGAAAGTGTTGGGGTGTCTTCAACGTCATTGCATGAGGGTTTGCTGAGCCACTTCAGAGGGCAGTTAAGCATCAACCACATTGCTTTGGGACTGACATTGGAACATACAAGATTCTGAAGGGGTTTGACAGGGTAGACACTGAGAGATTGTTTCACTTGCTGGGGTATCTAGAACACTGGGATGCCGTCTGAGGATAGGGGAACAATCACTTAGGACTGAGGGTGAGGAGGGAATTTCTTTACTCAAAGGGTTGTGAATCTTTGGAATTTCCACCTCACTCATTGAGCCTATTCATAACTGAGATGGATAGATTTTTGATCTCTCAGGGAATCAAGAGATATGGGGAGCGAGCAGGAAGGTGGAGCTAGGGTCAAAGACCAGCTAAGTTTGTATTGAACTGCGGAGCTGCCTGAGAGACCAAATAGTTTACTCCTGCTCATATCACTTATGTTTTTATGTTCTTATGTCTTACTTAGTTATATAGGTCCAAAGTGGCTAAGGGGGTAGCTTTTCTTCCCTACAGGAACATTAGTGAACCAGTTGGTTTTTATGTCAATCCGGCTGCTTTCAAAGTCACAAGGGAGTGAGGATAAATGGGTCATTTTCAAGTTGACAAACTGGAACTATTGAGGTGCTGGTAAATTTATTGGTATCGGTAATGGTGATCGTGTAATAATCAGATTGTTGTAAAAACCCATCTGGTTCATTAATGTCCTTTAGGGAAGGAAACCTGCCATCCTTACCGGGTCTGGTCTATGGGCTTCAGACCACAGCAAACATTCTCGATCCTTAACTGCCCTCCGAAATATCCAAGCAAGTCACTCAGTGGCATTCAGGAGGGGGGTGCTCACCACCACCTTCTCGAGGGCAATTAGGCATGGGCAATAAATGCAGGCCCAGCCAGCGACGCCCACATCCCGTGAATGAATAAAATGAAACCTCGACGTAACTCATTGGATGCAAAGTGCTTTGAAGAATGGGACTAAGGCATCATATGAATAAGTGTCCTTTCCTTCACATCAGTTCCATTCACAATATGGCAACATGGGTTGTGAAAATGTGTAGGCTTTTTTTTACAATTCTTGGTGACGGAACTGAGAGAGCATTTTAAATGCTGACTCATGCCTGTTGTTGGCAGTTTACTTTCGAAAAGCAAGAAGAAATGAACACTATATTTACTTTCATGACCTCAGAATGCCTGCACACACTGTCCGGATAACAAAGTACTTCTGAGGCATAGTTGCTGTCGTAAAGTAGGAAATATGGCAGCTAATTTGCACACAGCAAGCTCCCTCAAACAGCAATGTGTTAATGACCAGACAATCTGTTTCTAAACATGTTGGGTTGAGGGATAAATATCGTCCAGAACACCATTTCACTAATATCCTCATCACTCTCTCTAAAGCCTTCACATCCTTCGTAAAGTGCGGTGCTTAGAATTGGCCAAAGTACTCCAACTGTTTTGCGGCACCCTCTGGGGACTGTATTGCAGTTCTTCACCAGACCTGTTGAGGCATCAGAACCTCATTTTCAAAATGCCTATCGTTTACTCCACCAAAGTCCGGGTTGCTGCATGAGCCTCGTTTTACTGTCGCTCTGCTGCAGTCTGAGGCCGCCGCATGGTCATCGTCAGCCACGTTCTCTGTGGGTAGCCCTTGTCCCCGAGGAGCCATCCCTGCAGCCTCTGTGGACCCTGGAAGATGTCAGGATGTAGGAGTCGTGGACGCTCCCTGGGAATCGTGCACAGACCTGCAGGATGCGTTTGAGGTGGTCGCACACCAGCTGAAAATTCAGCGAGTGGAAGCCCTTGTGATTGACATAGTTGAACCCTTGTTGCCATGGAGATCTAAGCCCCATATGAGTGCGGTCAATGGCACCTGGGAAACCAGAGATCTGCATAAATTCCAGTGCTTTTTCTTCCTAAGAACCTCCCTTGGTTAAGTCTGAAGGCCCTTTCACACATGCTGGAGAGTGCTAGTCACCACTTGGGTGGCCAGTGTGTAGTGTGCTCATTGTCTGTCCGAAACCCCACCCACCTCCGCCCCACTCCACTTGACCGATTGGCGGCAGCTTCGCCCACTGGACTGCAGGCTGTGCTCTCAGCTCAGGCACAGGCATTCTCCTAACCTGCACTGCATGGCTGCACTGTTAGCTTGAACTATGGGGGAGACTGGTCCAAACCTGAATAAAGACATTGAAAGGGGCTGTGAGCACCTCCTCCAGTGACTGCACCATGCCCAACTTGCCAGTTGGCCAATTGCTCTGCTCTCCACTAAAACGCACATTAACCTGCAGTCTCTGCCTGAGGGGTGAGAAGTTCTGGATCAGTTGGTGGCACATTCATGCTTTTGCATTGCATGAGTGGACAGAAAAGCTTCAGACACTCGACTCCAAGCAGGTCAATGGAGCTGCAGCTGAACGGTCTCAGCTGTGGAAGAACGCTCACTTTTGACAAGATTTTCCAAGTGCCTGGCCGCTTCCCTCACCCCCATCCTCCCAACACCCCCCCCCATGACAGGTGCTTGTGAACTTCCTTCAGCCTGTGTTGCCTTGACCCCCCACACCCCACCACTGCACCACCGGTCTGACCCGCACTGGAGCCCTTTCCCCGGCACCGCACTGAGCGCCAGCCAGGAAATAGCGACTTGCCTGTGCTCCCCGTGAATGCCTACGGGTGATGCTCTTGAGCGCTGCGCAAGGTTGTGTGCACTCACCTCAAGGTTCCTCTTGAAGTTTAGCTCGCCAGGCGCTTGCCTTTTAAAGGTGGTCGTGAAGCAACGCTGTTCTGAAGTCACGCTGATGTGGGTGGTAAATTTGATGTGGGGGGGATGATTCCAGTGACCTGTGCATATAATTCCATTGCTAAAGTATTGAAATGAGGTTCCCAACATGCAGCGGCAGCAGACGCAGCCCGCCATTGACAAGGGGAACGGACCATCGCAAACTGGTTTCACCATGACGTAAAACCGATTTTTGGCCTTCTCACCATATTGTTCCCCCTCCGCCCGCCATGACACCCGATGCCAATGGGACCGGATAATTCCGCCCCATGGTGTGGGATTTGAGTCACCTGTAGGCCAGACCAGCAAAGGGGAGGCAGAGTCCCTTCCTCCTCAGGGTGAGGCAGTGACCATTTAGGACTGAGATGAGGAATTTCTTCACCATGATAGTTGTGAATGTTTGGATTTATCTATCCCAGAGGGCTGTGGATGTTCAGTTAATGGGCACGTTCAAGACTGAGATTGATAGATCTTTCAGCTCTAAGAGAATCGAGGGATATGGGGATAGGGTGGGAAAGTGGACTTGGGGGTAAATGTTCAACTATGACCTTATTGAATTGAGGGGCAGGCTTGAGGGGCTGTATGGCCTAGTCAAGTTCCTATTCCTTATGTGTCCTAAAGGACATTTATACATATGTTTAGCAAATGCAAATCCCCAAAGCCAAGCGATAGCCTCCTCGCTTGCTGAGTTTAAAGTGATTAGTCTGTCACTTAGTCTGTAGAGGGGTCACTCCTCGGTGATGTGCAGTGTTGTTTGTGCCTCCCCACAAGTACATAAGGTGTTTGTACTGAGGCCCCAGTGGTGGAGGTTGGCTGCACAGGGGCCCGGCCTGTCCTGAACCTGTTTAGCTAGGACCATTGTCACTGTAGTTCAAAGCCTCCCATTCGACAGATGGGGTTTGTCAAAGGACACTTGTTAGTGACTTCCCATGTTTCCCATTCCTTGATCTAAAGGGTGTCTGTTGGTAGGTCTTGCTCAGGAAGGGGCTCCATATGGGGCACTGAGATGGAAGGCGGGCAGTAAGTGGGTGAACAGGTCATCCTGGAGCGGTAAGTGAGGGTACAGCATGGGTCATTAATGAACTTGGAACTCTCTGCTCTAGGAAAGAGAAGGCTGAGTTGGGGCTTTAATAAAGCTCTGTCAACTCATGAAGGTGTTCAGTAGGGCAGATGGAGAGAAGGTGTCTCCATTTGGGGGACTAAAACTTGGGGTGATCTATATGAGAGTCACTAATAAATCCAATAAGGAATTAAGGAGAAATTTCTTTACCCAGGCAGTGGTTAGAATGTGGAACTCGCTACCACAGAGAGTAGTTGCAGTGAATAGCTTGGATGCATTTTAGGGGAAGTTAAATAAAAACAGGAGGCGAAGGGAATAGAAGGATATGTTGATGGAGTCAGATGAATTACAGTGGGAGGAGGCTCATGTGGAGCATAAACAGCAACGCAGACCAGTTGGGCCAAATGGTTTGCATCTCTGCTGTAAATTGTAGGTACCTGGTTGAGTCTGTGAGACCTAGGCCCAATCCAGGCTGACTCCAAACAGTTGAAAACATCTGAGTGAATTTTAGAACAGTGCAGCACCTAGGGAGGAGAATGGCCAGAACATCTGGGTGTCTAGAAAAAGACGGACGTGTCCACGCACTGCCCAAGCAAACATTTTCATTTGGGAGAGAGCCTTTGTCAGAAATAGTTAAATATATATTCAGTTATGTGGAGAGACTGAGGGCCAAGATTGTTCTCCATAGAGCAGAGAAGGTTAAAAGGAGGTTTAATGGAATCAAAGGATCATATAATGGTTACAGCACAGAGGGAGGCCATTCGGCCCTTCATGCCTGTGCTAGCTCTCTGAAGGGGCAATTTACCTAGTGACACTCCCTGGCCTTTTCCCCATAGCCATGTACATTCTTCCCTTTCAGATAATAATCCAATTTCCTCTTAAATGCCTTGATTGAACCTGCCTCCACCACACGCTCGGGCAGCGCATTCCAGATCCTAACCACTCGCTGTGTGAAAAAGATTTTCCTCATGTACCATTGCTTCTTTTACCAATTACCTTAAATCTATGCCAAATCGTCTCATTCTAAATCTTTCCACCAATGGGAACGGTTTTTCCCCATATATTTTCCCTGTTATATCCTTGCCTATTTTTGGGTGCAGGCAGGAAAGTGGGGTTGAGGTTACAATCAGGTCAGCCACGATCTTACTGAATGGCAGAGCAGCCTCGAAGGGCCAAGTGGTCTGCTCCTGCTCCTAATTCATATATTCATATCGACTGTATACATACCCCTCATGATCTTGAATATCCCTATCAAATCCCCTCTCAACCTTGTCTTTACCGAGGAGAACAGTCCCAGCTTCTCTAATCTATCCATGTAACTGAAGTACCTCATCCCTGGGGACATTCTCGTGAATCTTTTCCACACCCTCTCTAATGCCTTCACATCTTTCCTAAAGTCTGCTGCCAGAACTGAACACAACGCACCAGTTAAAACAAAACAGTGTTTTCTACAGCTTTAACATAACTTCCTTGCTTTTGTACTCTATGTCCGTTATTGATAAAGCCCAGGATATTGTATGTTTTATTAACCATTCTCTCAACCTGTCCTGCCACTTTCAATGATTCATGCATATATACACCTAGGTCCCTCTGCTCCTGCACCCCCTTTAGAATGCTACCCTTTATATTGTCTCCCTGCATCCTTTCTACCAGAATGAATCACTTCACAATTCATTAAATGTCATCTGCCACTCGCCCACCCATTCCGCCGACCTGTCCAAGTACTTTGGAAGTTCTGCACTATCCTCCTCACAGTTCCCGATATTTTCAAGTTTTGAATTATCTGCAAATTTTGAAACTGTGCCGTGCACACCAAGGTCTATGTCATTAATATATATCAGGAAGAGCAGGCAAACTAACACTGAATCGCGGGGAACTCCACTACAAACCTTCCTCCAATCTGAAAAAGAGCCATTAGCCACTACTCTGTTTCCTGCCACTCAGCCAATTTTGTATCCATGTTGCTACTGACCCTTTTATTCCATGAGCTATAACTTTGCTCACAAGTTGGGGTTGTGCGACAGTTTATCAAAAGCCTTTTGGAAGTCCGTGTATACCACACCAACAGCATTACCCTCATCGACCCTCTCTGTTATCTCATCAAAAATCTCATGTTCATTAAACACAATTTGCCCTGAACAAATCTATGTTGACTTTCTTTAATGGACCTGCGTTTGCACAAGTGACTTATTAATTTTGTCCCTAATTATTGTTTCTAGAAGTTTCCCCACCGCTGAGGTTAAAGTGACTGTCCTGGAGGTGCTGGGCTTTTCATTACACACTTTTTTTTTAACAAGGGCGTAGCATTTGCAATTCTCCAGTCCTCTTGCACCACCCCTGAGTCTGAGGTAGACTGGAAAATTAAGGTTGGATGGGCAGCCAAAATATTTCTTCCAATTACTTTTTTAATGGCCTTAATAGGCCTTTTAATTGGTGGTGGGCACGCTGCCAACTCTGGCGCATGCCCACTGATCGAAATATCGCACGAGTGCTCCATTCCGCATCATTTTATGCTCGGTCGATTCGGGCGTGCGCCCGCCCAATGAGCTAAAAATTCTCCCCATGAAAGATTTTATATGTGGAAGGTTTTGAGTTTCAAAGAGGTGTGAGAACAATGGAACATGAGATGAAAAGGGGGTTTAAGGTTTTTAGAGTTACTATAGCTAGATGTGGCAGCTGAGCTGTTGAGCTGTTGGCTGCTGGCTATGTGAGGAAGATCTCCATGATACAGCTCTAGGCTGGGAGAAGACGTAGTTTGAATCAGCCATCCAGTCAAGCCAGAAAAGTCTTGGGCTGCGACAAGCGGTCTTGTTCTAAAGCCTTGGATTTCCACAGCAGAATGGAAGAGAGTTAGAGATCATGTGGTATGCCTTTATTAAGGCTACAGCAGTTTTGCCTTGGGTAATATTATTGGATTTTTATAGTTAAACATCTATAAGGGAGTGTTGTCTAGAAGGTTTTTACTTGTGGGTCTGACCAAGTAGGGAGTTTTTGGGGGGATGCTTTGTAAGACTCATTTTTAACTGTGTAGCTATAATCTTGCATGCTTAAGTTTTCTTTTATTCTTGTGAATAAAACTTTTACTTTTAATTTTTAAAATCCCAGGAGTGTTACTGGACCTCTTGCTCCTGAGATCAGTATGTCTTCTTCTCGTTTTCAGGATACAAAAAATAGGGTAAGGCCCTAAGCCAAGTTTCGCTCTGGGATTTGGTTTGCGCAGCAATTAATACTGGCTGTGGTCATAACATCCTCTGTACCTTTTACACTACCACTACTTAAAATCCCCCATTAAAAATACCCTGTGATTCTCGTACTTCTCTCTAATTTCCTTGCATATTTGTTCCTCTACACCTTTCCCACTAGTTGGTGGCCTATAGGCTATACTTAGCAATGTAATTGCATCTTTTTTGTTCCTTAGCTTTAGGCAAATAGATTGTGTCCTCGACCCCTCTGGGATATCCTCTCTCCCCAGCATTGTAAAGCTCTCCTTATACCGCCACCTCTCCTCCTTTCCTTCCTTTCCTGTCCGCCTGAACACTTTGTATCCCGGAGTATTTAATACCCAGTCCCGCTATTCTCAGAATGAAATGATGACCCTGGAATTAAGACTCTCATTATCTGCCAATTGACCTACCTGTGCTGTAGAGGAGTTCAAAATTAAGGAGATTTTTGACAGAGTAAATAAGGGGAAATTGTTTCTATTGGTCAGGAGGTCACCAGGAGACACAGATTTAAGGGAATTGACAAAAGGACCAGAGTTGGAAAATGAGGAGATTGTTTATCACAGCACATTGTTGTGATCTGGAATGCGCTGCCTGAAAGAGCAGTGGAAACGGATTCAATAGTAACTTTCGAAAGGGAATTGGATAAATAATTGAAGGGGACAAAATTGCAGGGCTTTGGGGAAAGAGTAAGGGGAGTGCGGCTAATTGGATAGCTCTTTCAATGGTGGTACAGGCCGAATGGCCGCCTTCTGTGCTGTGTGATTCAATGCTGATTTTATACCATAAGCTTCAACTGCTCAGAATATTGTCAGGCATTACTTGTAGCAGCATTGGAGAACACAAAATAGTTTCCCTTTTTCTTTGTGGGGATTTGACATTATGCTTTGAAATTACTTCTTTATTGAGGCTATTTATGGAGAAGTTGTCTGTGTCACGTGCAGTTACTGGAGTCATATGTTAGCTCCAAGCAGTGAATGGCCTGAGTTCTCTTTCTCTCATTCACTAGCCCAGGTGTTATACATAATGGGGAAGAAAAATTTGGCAATTTACCGGCAATTTAATATCATTGGTCTCTCATTTATGGTAATACTACAGAAAGTGAAGGAATTGATCCACAAGTCTTCTGTCGTTGCTTTTATTTTGCAACAATAGTTTTACCCAACTGCAACATACATTTAGATAACAGCTATAACATTGTAAACATTGCGAGGCCCTTTATCCTTCTTAAGATGCAGGAGTTGTTGGCAAGGCCAGCATTTTATTGCCCATCCTTAACTGCCATTGAGAGTGGTGAGCTGCCTTCTTGAACTGCTGCAGCCCATGTGGTGTAGGTACACCCACTGTGCTGTTAGGAAGGGAGTTCCAGGATTTTGACCCAGCGACAGTGAAGGAACGGCGATATATTTCCAAATCAGGATGGTGAGTGACTTGGACGGGAACTTGCAGGTGGTGGTGTTCCCATGCATCTGCTACCCTTGTACTTCTTGGTGGCAGAGGTCGCGGGTTTGGAAGATGCTGTCGAAGGAGCCTTGGTGAATTCCTGCAGTGCATCTTGTAGATGGTACGCACTGCTGCTACTGTGTATCGGAGGTGGAGGGAGTGGATGTTTGTGGATGGGATGCCAATCAAGTGGGCTGCTTTGTCCTGGATGATGTTGAGCTTCTTGAGTGTTGTTGGAACCACACTCATCCAGGCAAGCAGAGAGTATTCCATCACTGGATGTGATACCCATCCCTGAATCCCCCACTGTCAACATCCTGGGGTTAATATTGACCAGAAACTTAACTAGACCAATCACATAAATACTGTGGCTACAAGAGCAGGTCAGAGGCAATCCTGTGGCAAGTAACTCACCTCCTGACTTCCCAAAACCTGCCCGCCATCTACAAGGCACAAGTCAGGGGTGTGATGGAATACTCTCCACTTGCCTCGATCAGTGCGGTTCCAACAACCTTCAAGAAGCTTGACACCATCCAGGACAAAGCAGCCCACTTGATTGGCACCACAGCCACAAACATTCACTCCCTCCGCCACCGATGCACAGTGGAACAGTGTGTACCATCTATTGCAGCAACTCACCAGGGCTCCTTTGACAGAACCTTCCAAACCTGTGACCTCTACAGCCTAGAAGAACAAGGGCAGCAAGATGATAGAACACCTCTCTCTCTCTCTTCAGGTACCATGCCCTAAGAGGGCACTGGTGTCCATGGACCTCCATGTTAATCCTGTCCTGGACGCGTAGTTCATCTTTGTTGATGGTATCTTCATCCAGTTTGTGAGGCTCTTTAGAAAGGTCATTCTATGTCTATTTTGATCTCTTTTACCATTGATCTTTTCTGATCAGCATCAGATTTTCTAAATCATGATTTATTACACACTCAAGAAATTCCACTGTTGTCTCCTGATCTTGGTCAGCAGAGTTCTTTTGGTCTTAGATTTGACTAGCACCTCTTCATTGGTAGTGTAACTTGATGGAACACCACCACCTGCAATTTATACACCATCCTGAATTGGACATATATCATCATTCCTTCATTGTTGGGAAGAACAATGGCTCCAGCCATTTAAAAAATAAAATCAAACACCTGCACATGGTGCTTTCCCATAGCAACATAGCTAAGATTGGGAACTCAAAAGAATGGACAAATAAACCTGTATCCAATGAGAGTTGTGTGAGGAAGCTATCTATAATCAGGACTTTATTAATGCTGCTGGTTCATTCTAGTAGTTATTTTTTATACACAATTATACAAAAACAAACTCATTGTCTAACTTGGAAGTTGTGGGGGAGGAGTACAGGGAGAGAAATTTATAGATCAATTCAATTAAACTCGCTACTTCTGTGTGGAGATGCCATAAATCTATCCTCTATAATAGGGAATGCCCTGGTCATGTGGCACTCCCACCAAGGCAATAAGCAATCTAAAGGGGCTGTCAAAGGTTTTGAGACTATAAACAGGGAAAGTTGCCTTCCACCGATACAGACTGAGGAATTCTCACCACAATAACAGAGCTTGATCTTTGAATCATTACTTTCACACTGAGGGTTATCAGTGCCAGCAGTGACTCAGCGAGTATTCCACTCACCTCTGAAGCAACAACAGCTTGCATTTTTATGTAGCGCCATTAGTGTAGTTAAAAACTCCATCTCAAACCACTCAATCCTGTGTTCCTTCTTTAAGTTGCTCCTTAAAATCTACCTCTTTGACCAAGTTTTTGGGCACCCGCCCTATTATGTGGTTCGATGTAAATTTTTATTTGATAACACTCCTCTGAAGCACCTTAAGGTGTATTCCTACTTTTTAGGTGCTATATTGGGGAGATGGTGGTGATATCACTGGACTAGTAACCCAGAAGCTGAGGTTAATTCTCTGCAGACAAGGGTTCAAATCCCACCATGGCAGCTGGTGGAACTTAAATTCAATTAATACATCTGGAATTTTTTACTTTATTCTTTCATGGGATGTGGACATCACTGGCTAGGCCAGCTTTTATTGCCCTTGTTCAGAGGGCATTTAAGAGTCAACCACATTACTGTGGGTCTAGAGTCACTTATAGGCCAGACCGGGTAAGGAGAGCAAACTTCCTTCCCTAAAGGGCATTAGTGAACCAGATGGGTTTTTACAACAGTCGACAATGGTTTCATGGTCACCATTAGGCTTTTAATTCCAGATTTTTATTGAATTCAAATTCCACCATCTGCCATGGCAAGATTCAAACCCCAGTCCCCAGAGCATTACCCTGGGTTTCTGGATTACTAGCCCAGTGACAATACCATTGCATCATCACCTCCCCGCAAAAGCTAGTCTCAGTAATGATGACTGTGAAAAAAAAACCCATCTGGTTCACTAATGTCCTTTAGGGAAGGAAATCTGCCATCCTTACCTGGTCTGGCTTACATGTGACTCCAGACCCCACAGCAATGTGGTTGACTATTAACTGCCCTCTGAAATGGCCTTGCAAGCAACTCAGTTCAAGGGCAATTAGGGATGGGCAATAAATGCCCACATCTGATGAAAGAATAAAATAATATAAATGCAAGTTGTTGTTGATTAGGTGATTTTTAGTAGCACCATAAAATAGGTTCCAACCCCAATATCTGCTGTAACCCCCAAAGGGTGGTGTCATTCAAATGTAGCTGTGGTTAACCCCAGAACCATCTCATCAGAGGAACAGAAACTATCCTAAGTAAATAATCAAACAGGAAGTGCTGCAATAATCTGGTACAACTCTGAGTGGATACCAGTCAAATAGGCAAGGAAACAGAAACCAAGTTTGCTCAGTGAGTAATAAAGGAATGCTTGTGTTTTCTGACACTTCTCCAAAAATATCAACTGTTCAAATTTCTTGGGGGGGAGAGAGAGGGGTTAATCGTTCATTATGTTCTCGTTGCAAACTTCATTAGCATCACAGATCACTTGAGTTCAATATACTTCAGTGAGGATGAGAAACAGATCAATAGGTCTCTCTCTTCCATTCTCCTCATACCTACCCGTGAAGTACCAAGGAGCAACATAAGCAACCTTTCTCTTCTCTACTGGGATGCAGGCATCGCTGGCAAGGGCAGCATTAGTTACTCATCCCCAATCGGCTTGTGAGGCCATTGCGGAGGGCGGTTAAGAGTTAACCACATTGCCGTGGATCTGAAATCACATATAGGCCAGAACAGGTAAGGATGGCAGATTCGGAACAAGAACAGAAAATGCTGGAAAAGCTCAGCAGGTCTAACAGCATCTGTGGAGAGAAAAAAAAAGCCCAGAATTAACGTTTCGAGTCCTTATGACTCTTCTTCAGAGCCTTCTTCAAGTCATAGGGACTCGAAACGTTAACTCTGTTTTTTTCTCTCCACAGATGCTGTTAGACCTGCTGAGTTTTTCCAGTATTTTCTGTTTTTGTTTCATATTTCTAGCACCCGCAGTATTTTGCTTTTATATAAGATTGGCAGATCCCCTTGCCTAAAGGACATTAGCGAACCAGATGGGTTTTTATCAGCAATCGGTGACAGTTTCAAGGTCACCATTACTGTGACCAGCTTTTAATTCCAGACTTTATTAATTGAATTTAAAGTCCTCTAACTGCCATGGTGCGATTTGAACCTGTGTTTACAGAGAATTAACCTGAGCTTCTGATTACTAGGCTAGTGATATTACCACTACGTCACTGTCTCCCCAACCTTCGCTACATCAGGGTAACGTTGTTGGAAACTTAAGGCTAGTCTCAATAAAAGTGACTATGAAGCTGTCAGATTATCATTAAAAATCCAACCAGCTCACCACTGCCCTTTAGAGAAGGAATCGGGCTGTCCTTACTCACTCTGGCCTATATGAGACTCCAGTCCCCACATCAGCCCTGATATCTCTCATCTCTGTATAGCGCTTTACAGCAAATGAAATCATTTTGAAGTACAGTCACTGTTCTAAAGCAGGAATCACGATAGCCAATTTCCACATAGCAAGATCCCACAAATAGCCAGATGATAATGACAAATTAATATATTTTTCGTGATTTTGATTCAAATCTGCCATCATCACTCCTCCGCTCATAAAACCAACCCTTGAACCCTGTGCCCTTGAAAACCACTGCCCCACGTCTAGCCTCCCCTTCCTCTCCAAAGCCTTCCCAAATCTATACCCATCTTTCCCAGAATTCCATGTTTGAATTCCTCCAATCAGGTCTCCGGCCCTGCCACAGTACTGAAACAGCTCTAATCAAAGTCACAAATGACATCCTATGTGACTCCCTCCTCGTCCTTGACCTGTCAGCAGTCTTTGACATGGTTGACCACACCATCCTCCTCCAAAGACTCTTCACTGACATCCAGCTGGGTGGGTCTGCTCTAACCCGGCTCCATTCTTATCTATCTAATCATAGCTAGAGAATTACCCGCAATGGCTTCTCTTCCCACTCCCACACTGTTTCCTCTGATGTCCTCCAAGGATTGGCCCCCTCTTATTTCCCATTGATTGGGTTCATGGGTTCAAATCCTACCATGGCTGCTGATGGAATTTAAATTCAATTAATAAAACCTGGGATTGATTGATTGATGATGACATCATCTGAAAATGCACCGTCAGTTTGCACACGTACTGTGATGAACCCAGCTCTACCTCACCACCACCTCTGTCGGCTCCTCCACTCTCTCTACATTATCAGATTGCGTGTCCAACATCCTGCCCAACAGGATAAGCAGAAATCTCTGCCAATTAAATATTGGGAAGACTGAAGCCATTGTTTTCAGTTCCCTCCATTGACTTTATCCCTCTCCCTGGGAACTGTGTGAGGCTGAACCAGACTATTGGAAATCGTGGTGTCATATTGACCCTGATATGTGCTTCCGCCCACATATCCACTAAGACCATCCATTTTCACCTCTTTAATATTGCCCAACAACCCTCTCCCTTAGCTCATCTGCTGCTGAAACCTTCAGGCATGAGTGTGTTACCTCTAGACTCGACAAATCCAATGCACTTCTAGCTGGTCTCTCACGTACTGCCTCTCTAAATCAGGTCAATGGATATCTGTGTCCTAACTCCCACCAATTCCCATCTGTTCTCACTGTGCTCTCTGACCTACAGTGGCTTCTGCTTAAGCAATGCCTTGATTTCAATATTCTCATCCTTGTTTTCAAGTTCCTACATGACTGAGATCTCTCAGCTCATCTAATTCTGGTCTCTTGAACATCCCCAATTTTAATTGCTCCATAATTGGTGGCTGCCTAGGTCCTAAGCTCTGGAATTCTCTGCCTAAACCTCTCCGCCTCTCTATCTCTTTTCTCCTTTAAGACACTGCTTAAAACCTACCTCTTTGACCAAGCTTTTGGTTACATGTCCTAATGTCCCTTTATGTGGATTGGTGTCAAATTTTGTTGGACAATGTTTCTATGATGTACCTTGTATGTTGTACTACGTTAAAAGTGCTCTAAACATACAAGTTGTTGTTGTTATTGTTGTTGGTTGAGGGATAAATATTGGCCTGGTCACTGCAGTGAATTTCCCTGCTCGTCTTCAAATTGTGTCTGAGTATTTTTTAAAAATTCTTTCATGGGAATAGAGCATCGCTGGCTAGGCCAGCATTTATTGCCCACCCCTAATTGCCCTTGAGAAGGTGGTGGGGAGCTGCCTTCTTGAACCGCTGCAGTCCATGTGGTGGAGGTACACCCACAGTGCTGTTAGGGAGGGAATTCCAGGATTTTCACCCAGCGACAGTGAAGGAACGGTGATTATATTTCCAAGTCAGAATGGTGAGTGGCTTGGAGGGGAACTTCCAGGTGGTGGTGTTCCCATTTATATGCTGCCCTTGTCCTTCTAGATGGTAGTGGTTGTGGGTTTGGAAGGTGCTGTCTAAGGAGCCTTGGTGAGTTCCTGCAGTGCATCTTATAGATGGTACACACTGCTGCTACTGTGCGTCAGTGGTGAAAGGAGTGAATGTTTGAGGAAGGGGTGCCGATCAAGCAGGCTGCTTTGCCCTGGATGGTGTCAAGTTTCTTGAGTGTTGTGGGAGCTGCACTCATCCAGGCAAGTGGAGAGTATTCCATCACACTCCTGACTCATGCTTGGTAAATGGTGGTCAGGTTTTGGGGAGTCAGGAGGTGGGTTACTCGCACCAGGATTCCTAGCCTCTGACCTGCTCTTATAGCCACAGTAGTTAAATGACTAGTCCAGTTCAGTTTCTGGTTAATGGTAACCCCCAGGATGTTGATAGTAGGTGATATAGCAATGGTGATACCATTAAATGTCATATGAACATACGAGCATATGAATTAGGAGCAGGAGTAGGCCACTCAGCCCCTCGAGCCTGCTCCTCCATCCAATAAGATCATGGCTGATCTGAATGTAAACTCAACCCCACATTCCTGCCTATCCCCAATAACCTATTGTTATAACCCTTGTTAATAAAAAATCTATCTAGCTCTACTTTAAAACTATTCAAAGACCCTGCTTCCACCGCCTTTTGAGGAAGAGAGTTCCAAAGACTCACGACCCTCTGAGTGAAAAAAATATCTCCTCATCTCTGTCTAAAATGAGCGACCCCTTATTTTATTGACCCCTAGTTCTAGATTCTCCCACAAGAGGAAACATCCTCTGCACATCCACCCTGTCAAGACCCCTTAAATGTTTCAATTAAGTCACCTCTTACCCTTCTAAATTGCACTGGATACAAGCCTAATCTATCCAACCTTTCCTCATAAGACAACCCACCCATTCCTGGTATTAGTCCAGTAAACCTTCTCTGAACTGCTTCTAACATATTTACATCTTTCTTTAAATAAGGAGACCAGGATTGTACACAATATTTCAGATGTGGTCTCACCAATGCCCTGTACAACTGAGGCATAAATCAATTCCCCTCACAATAAATGATAACATTCTATTAGTTTTCCTAGTTACCTGCTGTACCTGCATACTAACTTGTCAAGGGGCGATGGTTGGATTCTCTCTTGTTGGAGATGGTCATTGCCTGACACTTGTGTGGCACAAATGTTACTTCTCACTTGTCAGCCCAAGCCTGGATATTGTCCAGGTCTTGCTGTTTTTGGACATGGACTGTTTCAGTATCTGAGGAGTCGTGGATGGTGCTGAACATTGTGCAATCATCAGTGAACATCCCCACTTCTGACCTTATGATTGAAGGAAGATCATTGATGAAGCAGTTGAAGATGGTTGGGCTGAGGACACTAATCTGAAGATCTCCTGTCCTAGAACTGAGATGATTGACCTCCAAAAACCACAACCTGTGCTAGATATGACTCCAACCAGCGGAGAGTTTTCCCCCTGATTCCCATTGACTCCAGTTTTGCTAGGGCTCCTTGATGCCACACTCAGTCAAATGCTGCCTTGATGTCAAGGCCAGTCACTCTCACCTCTTCTCGGGAGTTCAGCTCTTTTTTCCATGTTTGAACCAAGGCTGTAATGAGGTCAGGAACTGAGTGGCCCTGAAGGGACCCAAACTGAGTGTCAGCGAGCAGGTTATTGCTAAGCAAGTGCCACTTGATAGCACTGTTGACAACCCCTGCCATCACTTTACTAATGATTGAGTGTAGACTGATGGGGTGGTAATTGGTCGGATAGGTTTCTGCATTTTGTGTATAGGACACACCTGAGCAATTTTCCACATTGCCAGGTAGATGTTTGTGTTCTAGTTGTACTGGACCAGCTTGGCTAGGTGCACAATTTATCGTCAAGACCCATATAGCCTTTGCAGTATCCAGTGCCTTCAGTCATTTCTTGATATCACGTGGATTGAATCGAATTGGCTGAAGACTGGCACCCGAGATGCAGGGGACCTCCGGAGGAGGCCGAGATGGATCAACCACTGAAGATTGTAGCAAATGCTTCAGCCTTATCTTTTACATCCACCTGATTGATTAGCATCCAAAAGATGGCACCTCCAAAAGTGAAGCATTCCCTCCACATTGCACTGGGAGCCTCAGCCTCGATTATGTGCTCAGATTTCTGTGCTCAAGTTGAACCCATGGTGTTCTGATTCAGGGCAAAAGTGACTACACCTCAAATATACTCGATTGGTTGCACTGTACTTTGGGACTCCATGAATTTGTGAAAGATACTATTTTTTTTTATTCGTTCATTCACGGGATGTGGGCTTCGCTGGCTAGGCCAGCATTTATTGCCCATCCCTAGTTGCCCTTGAGAAGGTGGTGGTGAGCTGCCTTCTTGAAGTCCATGATATAAATGCAAATTCTTTCTTTGTAGCCTTGAGATTGCAAGACTGCCCTGATGTTTAGGGAACACCAATTGGAAACCAAAGTATCTCACCCACACTCTCGTCAAGAGAGGCTGTACACTGGGTGTGAAACCTTTCCAATAGAGATTGATTGATTATTTTATAATTAACATTTCGAGTTTCCTGTATTTTTCACATAGCTTCGTAAACTTCCACATTTAACATTCTCCAGTGATATGGTTGGACAGTAACAAAGCAGAAGTACTTCTCACTACTTCCACACCTCATCAAGAGTCCTTTTGTTTGTAAAATATAAAGCCTGTGCTCTCTGTTCCCGAAACTTCATGCTTTAGCTATTCAGCCATGGTTAGACCACACCTGGAGTTACCATGAGCAGCTCTGAGTACCGCACCTTAGGAAAGATATACTGACCCGGGAGGGAGTGCAGCAGAGATTTACCAGAATGGTGAACACTAAGGGATAAGATATGAGGAGACATTACACAGCCAGGGTTGTTTTAACTGGAATGTTGAAGGTTAAGGGTTAATTTGGTCAAAGTTTTCAAGGTATAAAGGGGAACAGATAGCGAGAAACTATTTCCACTGCTTGGGTGGGGGCGGGGCCAATGTGTCTAAGGGCAGGATAGTCCTATGGGCTTCAGGACCCTACCACCTGGCTGAAATGTGGCCAGACGTCTGCACTCTCTATCTCCCTTTCCTCCTTTAGATTTAGGAGGAGAAGATTTCTGGTGTTTAGAGTCACACGAGGCAGACAAAACACATGCTTACATCTGTTTCCTGTGGTTTGTTTTTCCTGCAACAGGTCTCCGGCCTGTGGCCAGAGGCTGTAGCTTGAGGGCTGCCACTCCACATCAAGTGTGGCTGACCAGGAGACTTTCCTGCTGTTACCACCTGTCGTAGGCATGTTGGGAGGATTTACAAGTTGACAAACAACCTGTTTGGCCACATCATGAATGCACCTTCCTTGGCCATCAAGTCCTGGGCCGGAACCATCCCAGGTTTGCACTAAGTACATAGTAGCCACAATGGTGGCTTTTCACGCCATTTTGTCCCAAACCCACTGCACTAATTATGCATTCCCAGGAAACACACTGTTTCCATGGTGGCCAAGCTCTTATTCACCCGCCACGCCATCACCTCGCTGCTTCCTCACACCGGGTGCTATCTTCAAAGTGCAGCCGTGCGCACACCTGTCAGAGCGTCTAGCCCACGACTGCTGCACAGGAGACATGGCCCAAAAAGACTGCAGGCCCCCCCCACCAACCCCGGTTCAATGACACGTCCTTCAAATGCCTTTTGGATGCAGCGGAGGCTTGGTGTGATGTATTCTACCGTCCGCTCTGACCGTAGGATGGGCAGCAACATCACTAATCTGCCTTGGGAGGCGCTGGCAGCGGTGGTCCTGGGTGAAATGTACCATGTTGTGTACCCTCGCGAAGATGGTATCCGTGATCTCACAGATGCATTTGTGGGGGGAGGCTTGTGACATCGCACAGAGGTCACCTGTGGTGCCCTGAAAGGAGCCAATGGTGTAGAAATTGAGCATCGCTGTCACTTTCAGAGCCACTGGCAGTGGATCCCCTCCATGTCTACATGGCGCCAAATCCTGCAGTAACTGGCAGATGCGACCAATCAGT